>NW_010509934.1:0-1814 GCF_000687285.1 Phaethon lepturus
CACTAACTGTAAGGGCTGTACAATCAAACCTTGCACTACCCTTACGTGTAGTGCAACACCTCCATCTTGTCTGCCCTGCCTGTCCCTCCTGAACAGCCTGTAGCCCTCCATCCCAGCACTCCAGTCGTGGGACTCATTCCACCAAGGCTCCCTAATACCAATGGTATTGTAGCTCTGGGAGCTGCTCAACTCTTTCAGTTCGCCAGTTCGTCCTGCTTGTTTCTCATGCTGTGTGCACTGGTGTATAAGCATTTCAGATGAGCCCTCCATGCTCCCAGGAAGAGTATAAAATGTTCCCCCTAGCATTGCCACCCTCAGGCAATCCCATGCCACTCCTTGGCTTACCTACTGCAATCCTGTTGGTATCCCCTTCCCCCGTCAATTCCAGTTTAAAGCTCTCTCGATCAGTCCCGCCAGCTTATGCCCAAGGGCACCTTTTCGCTGTTGGGACAGGTGGATTCCATCAGGCCCCAGCATACCTCGCACCTCAAAGGCTCTTCCATGGTTTAAAAAACAAAAGTTTTGGCGAGTCACCAGTCCTGGAGACAGGTATTGATATCCTAGGCTCACTTCCTGTTTCTTCCAAAGTCTCCCCCCATTACTGGGTGGATTGAGGAAAACACTACCTGTGCTCCTGAATTTTTTAACATTCTTCCCAGGGCTCTGAAATCTCTTTTGATTGGCCTCAGAGTTTTTGTTGCGACACCATTACTACGTGAAAGAGCAGGAATGGATGGTAAAAAGCCTGATGGTTGTACTAGGCTCTTCAGCCTTGTGGTGACATCCCTAATTAGGACATCAGGGAGGAAGCTAACTTCCCTTAAAAGAAGGTTCAGTCTGCAAGTGGGTGCTTCTGTTCTGCACAGGAGGGAATCACCAATGACCATATTTCTTCTTGGCACTGGTCTTAATGCAGGTTTTATTGTGAGGGGTTGGTCTGTCTGACCCTGGCAAGACAGCTTGCATAGGTTTCTCCTCTATCACATTATGCGGTTTGTCTACTGCACCCAGGGCCTCATACCTATTCTGTAAGGGTATCTGTGGTGGTGGATTCTCCCACCCCAACCCCCTGCCTTGTTCCTGGGCTGCTCTACAACCTGAGGAATTCAGTTGCTTGGCAAGCCTTGGCCTTTGCCCCTTGACCACAGCAAGCACTCTTGCGTAGCTGAGGTGGGGACTGGCACTGATTGTACCAGGAATGCAGTTGCCTGACTAGGGTGAGGAATGAGAACAGGACTCACTAATCATCCCCTGACAGCCCTGGAACAACTGGTACCAGTGCCACTGGAGACTTGAGAAACCACCTGTCTAGGTTGTGGCCATGATGGAAGTTCACTGATGCCTAAAGTCAGTCATCTCCCAACCCTATAAATAGCGACTCTTAAGTGAGGCTCTTTGAGCTCTCCTGGATGGTAGTGGGCTTCAACCAGCATCTCCCTCTGAGTAGGATGCCTCTCAGAGCTCACAAACTCCCAAGTTTGCAAAGTTCGGAGGACCACCACCAGCACCAGAGACCAGCACGGACCTGGGCTGAAAGCCCTGCTTTGAGGATTAACCCTTCGCCTGTTGAGAAATGAAAAGGCATTTAATGTGAGTATTTCACAGAACTCTAGGGGAACTTTTAACAGGTATTTTTGCATATATATGTATATATGTCTTTCTTCATATATATCCTCTTACATATATATCTCTTTTATACATATCTCTTTATATTATTAAGCTTTTAAGTTGTCGTGTTGTTAAGATTTATTAGAAAATTATATAATCTAACATTGTGATTTGTCTTAACAGTGTTAGTGAATTTTAAATTGCTG
>NW_010509935.1:0-1162 GCF_000687285.1 Phaethon lepturus
TGTGTAAATAAACGAGACGTGTTATTAACACGAAGTGAGTGCGGAGTCTCGAGCTGCAGTTCCACTATCCCGCGAGGTACATGGTCAGCAACAGACGAAGCGAATGGTGTGAAAGGCCTGAGAAATACAGACACGCCTGAGACATACAGCAGTACAAAGTGAGTGTGGAGCTCTAATCTGTGGTTCCATTTCTCGGCGATGAGAGTGGCCAGAGCCGAGCAAAGCGTGTGACAATAACAATGGGAAATAAGCTGGGGAAAGAGCAAATAAAACATAGCCCCTTAGGATGCATTCTAGCACACTGGAGAGACATTGGGGGACCCCCAGGAGGGAATGTGGACAAAAAGACCCTCATTAAATACTGCACACAATGGTGGTCGCTGTACAAATTAGATGATGGAGAGAAATGGCCACCGAATGGGACCCTAAATTATAATACCCTTTTACAATTCATGTTATTTCTAAGAAGAGAGGGTAAATGGGACGAAGTGATCTACGCAGACATATTTTCATTCTCCGCGACCACCTTGAGATACAAAAAGAGTGTGGTATTAACTTAACTCCCCATGACCCTTTTGTGTCGACCCTGGAAAAAGATAACCGTAAAGCGGGAATGGGTAAAATGAAGAGGTGTTTGTCTTGTTCAATAGGACAAAGGTGCCTAAAATATAAAGAGGACGAAGATAGAGTGGAGGATTTTGTAACCCCTGTAGGTACATGGGGAAGGGGACAACAAGATCAAGAACAGGCAGGGTCACCACTTCCATTAGAAGAACCCGAAGCGGCCCCTTTAAGTCCCTCCCTTCACTAAGAGGAAGAGGGAGGAAAATAGAACTTGATACTGAACAACGAAGGCATGAATTTAAACACCCTTCTAGTTCACCTCCTAAAACCAGAGCATGAGACCTTAAATCTAGGACTGCATCGCTACGGGAACCAGTAATTCAGGCACCTTTGAGAGAGTCTGCAGGACCAGTGGGTCCCATAAAACTCAAGGTACACCTCCCTATGGGAGATTTAGATACCTGGAAATTAGTAGCTAAAGGATATCAGGACGATCGGGCAGGGGTAACAAAACGATTTAAGGCATTTGTGAAAGCATTAGACATAGACTGGGAAGATGTGGATTTGATGTTAGATGCATTAACAGATACAGAAAAGG
>NW_010509936.1:0-3682 GCF_000687285.1 Phaethon lepturus
AAACATCCCAGGTCAAGTTGGATGGGGCTCTTAGCAACCCGATTTGGTTGAAGAAGTCCCTGCTCATTGCAGAGGGGTTGGACTAGATGGCCTTCAAAGGTCCCTTCCAATCCAAACTGTTCTATAAGTCTGACAAGAGAATAACATTCTTCTGAGGGGAAAAAAGTCTTTTTTTCAGTCATAGCTGTATAGATCAAGGAGAAAAAGGAAGAAACCCAGGATACATTTTTATTTGCTTGTCTGTAACAACTGCAGCAATATTTGATGAACCAAACAATGCCAGGGATGCTTAATTTTGGTGATGTGAATCTAAGCCCGAAGACAAAGCAGCAGAACAGCAATGACAAGCCCCTTCTGTGCTGTACAGGTAGGAAAGTTACCAAATTCTGAACCTTCCAGTGGTCATCATATGTTTTTAATCACAAGGGAGGCACATATGTGGTTTAATTCCAGGTATTTAGAGTCAGGCTTCCTGTGTAGTGAATGATAGAGATACTCTATATTTCAGTGCTCTGGGGAGTGCTCAGTATATTTCATTGCTCAGACTGGGAGTGGGGTATTACTCTTCCCCTGAGTTATCAAACCTATTTCCTCAGGCATGTGTGAAGTGTAAAGTTAGATGGATTACTCCCAGCAGTTCTGGGTTGAATTTCTGGCCTAGAAATGCCATGCTGCACCGAGCATCTGCCATTAGAAGCATCATCAGTTCAATATCCATGCCTGCCTGGTTGTGTTGCGTTGCTGTTGTCATGCTGTCATCCCTGTCTACGCTGTCTTCAAAGCAGCCTCTGAAGCTTTTGCCAAGATCTTTAAGGCAACAGTTCACATAGAGACACGAAGCTGAAATACTGTTCTCCATTAAATGGTGCAGCTCTCAGTCCCGGTCATTAGACTACCTGCCCTCAATGCTTAATAACACAAACCATCTCTGCATCTGGATCATTGCTGGGAAACACTTCATATGTTTAACACTTCAGCAGGCTCATTAGTAGCTTCCTCCACTGTGATGTGGGAGTGGATAATTCATGATGCAGGACTTTGTGACACGTGCACCATAGAACCATGGAATCACAGAATGGATTGGGTTAGAAGGGACCTTTAAAGATCCTCTAGTCCATCTCCCTGCCATGGGCAGGGACATCTTTTGCTAGATGGGATTGCTCAAAACCCCATCCAACCTGACCTTGAACACTTCCAGTGATGGTTCACCCACAACTTTCTGAAAGACAGCTTGTCTTTCACCCAAGCTGCCAGTAGGACCAGTGGAAAGGTGAAGGATGGAAAAGTGAAAGGGGGCAACATGCTACAGCAGGATGGCTGAAGGGGTGCGGGGAACACTATACTGTGCATGTGTTAGTAAGGGCTCGCTAAGTCATGTAGCCAAGGTCACAGGAGGAAAACAAGGGCTACATTTTGTGGTTTTATAAAATTTGCAAATTATAATAAGATTACAATACTGTGAAATACAGAGGTCCAAACTACTGTGGTTAGGAATGACTTACAAATGGGAGAGCAGGGGGACTAGTTTGAGCATTGAGTAATCCTATGTCAGCTGGAAGGATGGCCTGCTGTTGTCTGTCAAGCCCATCAGACAATAATGAGAAAAAAACGCAGAATGAGAATGCTCTTTCGCTCTGCCAAAGGAGTCAGCAGCCCCCTGTCATCACTAGGATGGAGGGCCTTGAACAAATACAGCAAAGCTATAAGGAAATGAGGGAAACAGTTGGCT
The DNA here is from genome assembly GCF_000687285.1 of Phaethon lepturus. Taxonomy (NCBI): domain Eukaryota; kingdom Metazoa; phylum Chordata; class Aves; order Phaethontiformes; family Phaethontidae; genus Phaethon; species Phaethon lepturus. The sequence goes on from NW_010509936.1 coordinate 1,730, forward strand.
CAGGAGAATATTATGTCCTGAAAACTCACTTCCAAAGGAAAAAGTAGTCAGAAATTTGGAAACACTGATGCCCTGGACAAACAGGCAGGAGGAGACTGGGCATGGGTTTTGAAATTTGGGTGGACTTAGTACACTCTTTGTGTACTAAGAGCCTTCTTCAGCTGCATGACCACATCTAGTGCTATCTATCTGGCTAGAAAATTTATTAAAGAGATTTCCCTGTGGTGAGTGCAGACTTCAAAGCTGATCTCTGGGATCATCTGTTCCTAGCTGGAGTGTCTGAGGAAGCAAGCAACTGCCATGTGAATTCCTTTGTGTATGGGGTAAGTGTCACAGTTCGTACTACAGTGGGCAGTGAGCAGGGAATGACATCATGATCTCATGAGGACTAACAGCTGGTGGTGAATTCCTTTTTTACAGGCTTAACTGTAGTCTGAACACTTCCATAATCATAAGGTGTTGACGGCTTCTTGGACATTATAATCCAAAACAAATGCAGCTTTTTGCAAGGCCCTGACTTAGTACCTCAGATAGCACACCAGTGTGTATTTGCAGTACACTCAGGAACTGTGATGTTTAGTATGGGGAAGGGCACTTAAAGAATAGGCCCTGCAAGATGTGATTTTTATGGAGCTATCATAAGTAGAGCTCTGTAATTAAATATTTCAAGGCTTTACAGTAGCAGTGGTGGCTCTGAGGAGAGCTCATTTCTTCTAACTAGACAGAAGCATTGACATAATTATCAAGATCAGAACTTACGGAGCTCAGGAGATGTCCACGTCAAGCTGTCTGCATTAGGACTGTTGCTGATGCTATTTCTGCTGCACTTTGGTAACTATCCCTCCAACAGCTGGTGGTGGTGAAAAGCAGCGTTGTGGTTAGAAAGATTCACATGTCACAGTAATGACAGACTATTTTTCTTCCCTTCACCTTTCACCTTTCATTAAGTGTTTCCACACCAACCAGGTATTATCTGTTTATTCCCTTCTCAGAAGCATTGAAAATTTGATAACTGCTGGACGAGGCGTGAGACCGGGCTGGATATCTCAAACTTTGTTAAATCTATGAAGCTACATCTCATGTCTTAAAACACCGTGAATCTCCAGGCATTTTTACTATTAACTTCTTCAGACTTTAGTTAGTCATCTGTTTAGTTCCATGTTCCACACCTGATGGAGCACAGAGAGAGGCTTTGTTTTGGACTGACATTAAAGTGCTGTAAAAGATTAACTACTGAAAAGCCGCCCTCCATTGTTTACTGAAGTGTAGTATCAACGAAACTGTAAATGTTGTTGAGTAAAATATTTTCCAAATTGCGATCTTTAGCAAATCTCTGTAAATACCAGTGACTACTCTCTACTCTTATGTTGGTCTGTAAAATCTAATGGCAAGTGTTTGATTTTTTTAGGGGAAAAAAGAGAAATTAACACACAGAAAATAGATTCTGTAGGCACTTCATAAGAAGGATAGATTGATTTGTTGAAAAGGTCCAGTTCTTCTGACGTGTATGTTGCTGTTGGTCGCTACAAGCTTTTATTAACATATAGTGTCTAATGTACTCTGGGGGACTGGCAATTTTGAGGATGTTATTTCCTCAAGAGCGAGAGGTAAAACTAAAAACATGTAGTGTCGTTTATTTTATTTGTTAAGTGCTATCTTCTCACTTGTTATGCCAATTCTTATCACTGGCTCCAAGCCTGACCTTGAGTAAATCATTTCATCACTAAGTACTTTCAGGAGCATGGATCAAAAGTGTCATAATTGTTGCAAAATGTTATTAAGTCAGGTTTCTGCTTACGACTGTATTCGAGCAAATTATTTAGTACACTAAGACCTTCCAAGGGTATTTACCATTCTGTGCTGGCACTCTCCCTTTCTATCTTGCTGCAATGCATAAGGGCAGATCTCTTATACTGCAGAAATTAATGAAAGTGATGTTGCCTGGCTTCCTGC
>NW_010509936.1:3713-15699 GCF_000687285.1 Phaethon lepturus
TAACTACTGGAGATGTGGAAAAGAGGGAAAAGATAGCTAGTGCAAATTCATAGGGTTGTCAATATAGTTGGAACTGCTTATACACAGAATCTGTCCCAATAAGCTGTAATCATCCTGTACTCTATGTGACTCAAGGAAAAGGTGGAAGAAACACAGCTTTGAAAGCTGTAGCAGCAGCAAAAAGTTCACATGTGGCAACAGTTGTGTGAGGGTTACTAAAGAGAGAGAGGGAATCCTGAGGTGACTCATTTGAGGATGCATCATTCTTATTCAGTGGATATTCTTATGTGGTGAAATCACAATATTCCTGTCATACCACTACCCACAGAGAGGAGAAGGTTGTGCAGTTTGTCAGGTGTCCCCAATACCACTGAATTTTGCTTGCAGTGACAAGCAGCATTTGCTTCTGCTTCACAGGGATATTCTGGCAACGTGATTCAGTCCCTGCTACGTGTGTCGTCCTAGCTCACTTTTGCGCTGGGGGTGCCATCAATCTGAGATGAATTTTTACACAGTGTGTGTTTCAAGTGCCTTCATGATGTCTTCTTGTTTACCTTCCTTTGGGTCTATGTGAGTAAGCCCATTTCCTCTACACACCTGGAGACAGCTGTATTGTCAGCTGAGTAGTGTGGTCATTTTTCAGTTGACAGAACGTCAGCAGGAGAGAGCAGCTTCAGTTAGCATGCTCTGTCTGTGACTCCTGCTAATATTACTAATTCCTGTCCTGGGCATGCTTAGTCCACAAACACTCATACTACCACCCTTTTTTCCCCCCAAGAAGGCCTAGAAAGCCAAGCCCACAAAGGACTAAGGTTAAAAATCAAACATCCTTTCCCTAACCTCAAGATCAGAAAGCTACCAATGTTGGACCCTCACAGCATGTCAAGAATCCCATTCTGATATCTATTTCCTGGCATCCATCCATTTTCATGTGTTGTGTTTAGTTTCCCTGCAATGACATGCAGCAATGGTAAATTATAAAATTAGTAAGTTATCTGAATGAGAAAGCTTCTCACACTGCATAATTTATAATGTAGAGGCATAAGAATGATACAGTCATGCAAGAAATGCTTTGCATAACACAGGTTATGTTACACCTCCAGAGCATAATTGCATGTTCCATCAGTACTGCAGGGAGGGCAGGTGCATACTTACAAGACTCTTTGCCACATCTGTCTTCTGCAATGTTGATATGTCATATCATCCTCTTGGTGTATCACTCACAGGATCTGTCAGAAGTTTTGAGATTGTCAGAATTCCCATGTAACCAATACGGCACTGGTTATAGCTTTTGTATGACTTTGGAAAATTAAGGGAATGTTTTCCCGATGTGTGTTGTGTGGCCTAAGAAGAAGTCCAGCTGAAGTTTCAGTCCAGTCAGCTCCCTCTACCAACTGCTGAGCAGGGTGACAAGAGCAGAGAATTACTATTGGAGAGAACTCTTGAATAGTAGAAGCATAAAAAACCAAATTTCTATACAGAGAAGCAAGCCTAACAATGCTTAATTTGTATTTTCATAAATTAAGCAGAGAGAAGCAAGGTAAAACACCACATAGAGATGTTTCTGATATGTTCACACCCCTTATGAGTTTATCTAATGTGAATTAAAGAAGAAAGAATAGGTCTTTGATACTTCGATTGAAAGGAAGATGAAAAAACTTCAGGATGCCTTCAGTAAGCTGCATCCCATGCCTGTGTCCTGTTTTGTAATGCAGTATTTGGAGGCTGTGGTGTTCTTTTTAGGAATGAGACCCTCAACTGTGAAAGCTTCGTTATTCATTAACCCCAGACAGGCAAGGAAATTTCCTTGTTAGCATGTGCCATGAACTGAAATTAATGAGCAATGCCACAGTTTCAAACAGAGTTTAAAAAAGTATTTTTCTTTTGGTTTATCTTCATTTGCACTACAATCATCAACCACTTAACTTTTACTTGAAGCAAAAAATCTTGATCTTTTTTTTTCTTAAAGCTTGTCCTGTAAGAAGACAGGTATTAAAGTGATCTGACAGGCTCTTTCTGTTCTTTTGGGGTGGATTGGTACACCCTTGAAATATGTATCACACAAAATGTCTTTTGGGATGTTCAACACTTTCCTAAAAGCTACAAGGGCAAGGTTAAGGCAACAAAGTAATTCCCTTTAGAATTTTTTTTGGCAAGCAGCCAGAAGGAAAGAAGCAACTCACAGCTCTAAGATTACTTGAAATTTGTGGCAGCTATGTTGTCCCCAAGATTTAGACATCCTCTGACAAAACTACACTCTCCCCTTTATATTAATTTACGTATGTTAACTTATATAAACATGCTTTATATATTAACTTACTATATACTATTTACATACCCTCCTGCTTTTTTTTTAATTCTCACTAAAATTTATTTACAGGCAAAAATTAGAGTTTTGGCCAGGGAACGTAGAGTCTTTGTTTCTGCTGGGAAAAATCAAACCAGCAAAGACTTTCTTCAGTATGACAGTAATTTTCTGTGGGTAGTTATGTCTGTGTCTGCAGCTGATGTTAGAGACACTAAAATCACAGAAGGCAAAGATAAAAATCATGCTTAAAAATACGTCAGCTACTCCATTCCCTGATCATCATGTGATATTTCATTGTGTTTTGTCCAGTCTTGCATTAATCAAGCAATTTGTCTTTTTTTCCTAAGATGAAGATGCTCGCTGTGACTGATACTTATTATGGCATTTAAGAGATATCAATGCAAAGCAGGGCACCATTTTGCTGCACTGGGCCCATACACTTAATAAGACAATGAGCCTTGGCTCTTATAAACACCTATAACACTTAGAAGCAAATCAGGTTTTTCTTAGCCAGACTCAGTATTACATACTAAAGTATTTACCCAGTAGGATCTGTTTGGAAGAGAGAAACATTTCTAGTATTACAAAACTCTTCATGTTGCTGACTCAGTTCCCAGTGATTTTTGCTGTACACTCACCTTTCGCCTAATTTTCACATCCGCAGAACAGTCTTGAGATTCTGTGTCTTGAGATGGTACTTTTACATGGCTGGAAGATTTACCACAATGCAGGACAAAGAGAAGCCAACTTGTTTTTTGCCTTGGCCTGCCAAAATCTACTCCCACTCAGTACTTAGCTATGTGAAACTTGGCAACAAGAAGCTCCGCTTCTGGTTTTGTGGCTACATTTCATTATTGTCACTTAAGTGAACAGATAAAGGAAAGAACCCATCCTGAACACATCCTGCAGTTTAGGTCAGCTGTGATCTAAAAAGATGACACTATACAAAGAAATGGAAATAGGAGGGAGGATTACTAGTGAAAGGTAACAGGCTTCTTGCTTACTAGTATGCATATGTTAAGCCTATTGTTATTTTTGATAGAATACTGTTTGTGTGGACGTAGATTGTATCTCTCTAATTCATGCTGAATGGCACTGCAATCCATGAGCAGTCCCACTGAAAACCTTTGATCAGGAGTTAGCAAGACTCTGGCTAGTCTTGGAAATATGTCCAGCAAGGAGCTGTTTTGATATCAAGCAGGCATTGTCTCAATCAGGAAGAGATTGGTTTTAGAGGATGTGATGGACAAAACAGAGAAACAAAAGTAATCAGTGAATCTGAAATCCCCATCTACGAAATTCCCATCTGTGATATTAAAGAATGCATGATACATATTTGAAAGAATGTTTACCACAAGAAATTACCAGAAAAGTTGGAATGCTATACAGAACACCACAGGAATTGCTACTAAGGACTCTAAGGCTGAGGGGGATTTTTCTGACATTGCAGCAGAATTAAATCTCTAGCAACCAATAATCAGGAGGAATCCTCTCACCTGCAGTTCCTGTTGTTTTGTCCCAGAAGACACACAGCTGGTCATACATGACTTACCCCTAGACAGTCCATGCTGACTGTCCACAGTAACTCCTTCTTCTCCTTCATGTGCCCAGAAAAGTACTCCAAGAGAACTTGCTCCAGCCTCAGTGAGGTTGACTGCGATTCCCCAGTGTGTCCTTTTGATCTTTCTTGAAGATAGGTGGAGATAGGTTTCCATTTTTTCAGTTGTTAGAGACCTTTCAAACATCTAAGCAGCCTTGCAAGGTCATTGGTCATCATTCTTCGGTGCAGCCCACTGGGTCTTGTTGAGTATTTACAGTCTTAGGCTGGGATTTCAGGCATACATTAAAATGATGGTCAGGCAAATAGTCCTGTATCTAACGTGGTGTATCTTCTTTGAGAGTGGTGAAACATTGGGACAGGCTGCCCAGGGAGGTGGTGGAGTCACCATCACTGGAGATGTTCCAAAACATGTGGACATGGCACTTCAGGACATGGTTTAGTGGGCATGGTGGTGTTGGGTTGATGGTTGGACTTGATGATCTTAGAGGTCTTTTCCAACCTTAATGTTTCTGTGATTCCTCAGTTGAACAGATCTTACAGTGTAGCAGTATGATAGATCTTATTTTGTGCCAGGTCTCTGCATCATGCAGAAATGATAGTCATTATTTGACCCCATTCACAAATGGTCCACCATCTGTCAGAACAGTGTATAAGAAGAGGAGTCCAAAGACCAGTTTACAGAGCATGATGGCGCACTGTGTTTCACCTATGAGAGGAAGTCAGCAGCTGCGTGGGATATGTGTACTGTCAACATATCTGAAGCAGTCAGTTCAGTTCTCTCACGGACTGTACATAGGTGCTGTGACTATGGCTGTGCAGAGTACTTCCCCAGGTCTCTGCTCTCAAAAGACTATAAATGGTGCCTATAAAGATGAAGGATTACAGAAGTCACCGTGAAAAACAGATGACTGGATTTGGGCTTAGCCCTTTCTTCATTGAATCACTTCCTCCACTGCTGTAGGAGAGCAAAGTTGGAAGGGAAGAGGGCAGGACTCATCTTTCCTGCTAAGACTGGGCTGCAAATGGCATTTCTTGCTGCTGCAGCACATGCACTGTGCAACCTCAGACCTCTTGGAGGGCGATGTTGCTTGTCAGCCATCAGTAGGGCTTGTCCTGTGGGTAAGCATGGTGAGGTTCTGGGGTAGTAAAATGGTCCCACTGAGCCAAGACAGCTGGAGGGTAATGGCTTGGGAAATTCAGAGGGTGAAACTGGCTCACTCTTAAGACCTACAAGGACTGTCATGCCAGCTGCTGCTGCTAGTGAGCAGCACACACAAGGAGGCTCAGTGTGGCTGGCTGTGAGAACAGACATGCATGCAGCTGCATGGGGCAGCTGTTTCCTACATGGTACTAAATCATGGGAATATCTTAGAAACAGTGGCAACCCTTACTAAGCCTTGTAGCACACAACTTTATTTTAAGATGGTGAAGATTATTTCATAACTAATTAATAACTGACATGAAAGCTTGTTAGGTATTCCAGGATTTTCCTTCCTATGAAATTTTGGACACATTGTATTAGTTCTTTATTATTATATATAATATAACTTTACTAGAGATATTATATAGTTAGACCATAACTACATATTATAACAGTAATACATAGTTATAATAAACTATACCAGATATCATATGTCTACATAGGGAACTGTCTCTGTTTTATACACATTTACATTAAAGGCAAAGTAATTTGCAAAGTTTCATTGATACCTGAAACAAAAAAGATGCACTCTACAGGATTTCTTTCTATTTTTCCTGAGTTCTCTCACTGAATGTCACAAATGTCTTTTGCAGCTCTAAGGCTGAGAATGTGGGCTTTGTGCATGGAAGTTTAATGCCATGAGAAAAAAGCTTCTCTCACAGCCTTAGAGGCCACCGTAGATATGCCCTGTTGCCCTCACAATAGATGAGACTTTAATGGAGAAGCCACTACCACCAGCCAGGGTGGCTTGCATGGGTACCAATGCAAGCCTGAACCTCTTTCTCCCTCTGTTCTCACCATGCAGAGAAGCCACACTGATCTTGTAAGGGAATTGCTTAGATGACCTATGCCCAGATGATCCAACAGATTTTTTTATCTTCCAGCTGCAAAAGAAGTATAAAACCAGCTGGTCTTTCCAGTCAAACTTTAGAAAAGTCATCCCAGATTCTAAGCCTGCTGATGAGATTGACAGATCATTTGAGCATCCAAGAATAGACAACTTGGCATCACTCCTGCCCAGTGGTCTCAACCATCTGATGTCTCTTCTCTAGCTGTGGACATTGCCTAGCATATCAGATAATGGCTAAAAAGAAAAATCCATAATACATGTAACTGAGTATGCTGTTCGCAGAAAAACAAATTCACCCCAAGTTTCTGGCAGTGTGACTGTGTGAAATTTGCAGAGCAACACATGTTATGTGTACACTAAAGTGTCTCCCCTGACAGCTCTCCCTAGAGCCCTTAGGAAAGAGGTGAAGGAGACAATATGAAGTTTCACGGGAATGTACATCTTATCAGCAATATTTATGACTGATAGTGAAACAACAGTTTTATAAAACTGCTTTTTCTAGTGCTCTGTTTCCATAGTTACACAGAACAGACATCAGCGTAAAGGGACCAACAGTACAAGAACATCCACCTGCCGGAAGTCAAAACTAATCAATTCAGGTTGGAAGCAAGGCATTAATTTTTAACAATGAAGCCAATTAATCACTGGAACTCACACTTACCCAGAGATTCTTCATCTCCTCCAGGACTGGAGATTTGCTGAAAAGAAGTGTGGAAATGGTCAAGCAGAAAGTACAGGCTTGATGCAGAAATTGATGAGTAAGTTTCTCTGAACTTAAGAGGAATTCGGTTTCTGTCCTGTCTGTCCTCAGAAGCTCTATGCCAAGTCATTCAGCAAAACACTTCCTCAGTATCACATAGTTACTTTTAAAGATGTTACCCTCAGACCAAATGCTAGTGAACCCAGCCAAATTAAACCAATATTTGCTGGTTTACATGCATCTAGGCTAATGGTGGTACTTTCTGATATCTGAGACAGGGAACTGCTGTCATGATAAAGGGGGTAAACACTGCACAACAACTGGGACACTGCAGGACTCAAGTGGGTGAGGTGAGTCAGTTTAGGAAGCCAAACAAGGATAAAACTCTTGTTTATTTGGTAGGGCTGGTTTTATGTCAGTTTAGCCCTGTGATCAGGCTGGTCAAACAAGCACCAGTAGTGGTGAAAGAGGAGCAGCAAGCACAGAAGAGGGGAGAGAGGAGCAGAACAGCTGGATAATTTAACTGCTGTCTTCAGCAGCAGCCCAAAATGAAAGTATTTCGCTTGTACCATATCCTAACCCTGGGAGTTGTTCTTTCCTTAAGGTGGCCACTTGAACGCACTTCCTCTTCCCTTGCGGCAAAGGTGAGTAAGAGCTGATGTTATTTTTGTTAGTATTTATTGTTTGTATTGTGTAGGTGCCTCACGGGCCATCCTGTGTGGGTGGCCACACCCCATCTGGGGATTACCCCACACACATCATTGAAGTTGCCTATAATGGATATTATACTATACTGCTGGTGAGTCCCACCCCTGAATTCTGGCAAGGTGGAACAAACGTAAGGCTTGTCAAATGACATGGCATTCAGACACTACAATGACAGGGCAAAGTGTGAACACATAAACAGATAGGGAGATCAGATTTGCTTCTGACATTATCTGGGTCTCAAATAAGCCCTCTCAGTCAGGAAAAAATGTTTTTTCCTTAACCCAGAGAATTTCTTAAGCCCCCAGGCAGCTGCATGGCAGAGCCTAGGAGTGTGGGAAGGCCACGAGTGACGAGCAGCAGGGCAGGACGAACAGGGAGGCAAGAGTTTCTCAGGCAAGGTTCGTCATGGAGTAGATGTATCACTGAGTCACCCCCCTCTTCTTGTGATGAGAAAATACCCGAGGATACTTGACTGTAGGACATGCTATCAAAGTATTACCACAGTTTAAATGACTATAGTTATAATAATGCATCAAAACTGAATACAATGCTTCAAATACTGCTTCATGCCTGCTGCTTGATACTACAAAGACAGGCTTGATGGCTGTGTGCTTTCCCTTTGTGCAGTACTGTCTGTTGGTAGTGCCATCTAGTTTTCCTAACTTTCCATTATCCTACCAGCTTTACCATTTTTGTTCTCATACAGAAAAAATGTCATCCTCTGAGTCTTTAGGAAAGTACATAGCTATTTTATTTCTTGGTTCAGAGTAAGGGACTGCCTTTTCCTTTTGATATCTCTCAATTTTGATGTATTTTCCATAGCTGTCTTTAAGCTTTCAGTATATATCAGCTTTGATCTTTCTCCATTGTAAGCACTTCTCTATTTGAATAAAATGTCCGTTCTTAGATACGACTGCAGATGTGAAAGTCTGTGGTGTAAACTGCTAAACATGCTACATAGATTTTCTTTATACCTACTAAAGAATTGAATCTTCAAGTTGAGACATTTTTAATCACCATATATTAATGTTGCAGAGGTCTTGTAGGGTTATTTCATGTATAAGGGCTGGTATTTTTTCTGGTTGGAAAGTGAATTGAGAGCTTTAAAAAGACACTGACTTTGGTAACAACATCATCTAATGCAGACCTCAGCTCCAAGTCTTAGTGCACAGTTTGCTCCTTCCCTGTGAAGCTATGGGCTATGGAATTAGTCCGTTAGGTGTTAAACCTGATGAGCACTGTAGCACAGCATCATCCTAAGACAGTAGCTTTGATTTTTAAAATTTTTTTAAAGTTATATGTAGTTAACAACTTCAGTGGGTATGTCTCAAAGCCCCCAGACCTGTACATGGCATGGTCCTGGTTAGACCCCCACCCTAAGAGTACATCGCAGCCCTTCCCTTCGGCCGGCCCTGGCACCCTTTGCTGATGGAGGAAACTTAGAATCATAGAACAGTTTGGGTTGGAAGGGACCTGTAAAGGCCATCTAGTCCAACCCCTCTGCAACGAGAAGGGACTTCTTCAACCAAATCAGGTTCCTCAGAGCCCCATCCAACTTGACCTGGGATGTTTCCAGGGATGGGACATCCACCACCTCTCTGGGCAACTTGTTCCACTGTTTCACCACCCTCAGTGTGAAAAATTTCTGACTTAGATCTAGTCTAAATCTACCCTCTTTTAGTTTAAAGCCATTAACCCTTGTCCTATTGCTACAGGCCCTGCTAAAAAGTCTGTCCCCACCTTTCTTAGAAGCCCCCTTTAAGTACTGGCAGGCTGCAATAAGATGTCCCTGGAGCCAGGCTGAACAACCCCAACTCCCCCAGCCTGTCCTCACAGCAGAGGTGCTCCATCCCTCTGATCATTGTTGTGGCCTTCTCTGGACCTGCTCCAACAGGTCTATGTCTTTCCTGTGCTGAGGGCTCCAGAGTTGGACACAGGACTCCACGTGGGGCTCAGCAGAGCGGAGTAGAGGGGCAGAATCCCCTCCCTCGCCCTGGCCACGCTGCTTTGGATGCAGCCCAGGACACAGTTGGCCTTGTGGGCTGCGAGTGCACATTGCCGGCTCATGTCCAGCTTTTCATCCCCCAGTACTCCCAAGTCCTTCTCCCCGTGGCTGCTCTCAGCCCCTTCACCTCCCAGCCTGCATTGACACTGGGGGGTTGCCCCAACCGAGGTGCAGGACCCTGCACTTGGCCTTGTGTAAACTATGAGATCTGCACAGGCCTATTCCTCGAGCTTGCCCAGGTCCCTCTGGATGGCATCCCATCCTCAGGCGTGTCAGCCACACCACTCAGCTTCATTTGAGATGAAGTAATGATGTAAAGTAATGATGTAAACTTGCTGAGGGTGCACTCGATCCCACCGTCTACGTCATTGATGAAGACGTTAAAGAGTACTGGTCCCAGTGCAGACCCCTGAGGGACACCACTTGTCACTGATCTCCATCTGAGCATTGAGCCATTGACCACTACCCTCTGGATGTGACCAACCAGTTCCTCATCCACCCAACAGTCCACCCATCAAATCCATATCTCTCCAATTTAGAGGAGAAAGAAAGGACAGAAAGGATAGCCAGCACCTAGCTCTCCTTACACTACCATGGCACTGTAATTTACTGACGCAGCTTCTTCTTTTGGCTGAAGCTGCCACTAAAAAGGGAAGTCTTTCTCTCCTTATTTCTCTTAATCTGGGTTCCTTGTGCTAGTTGTCATGTAACCAAGAAGCATAAACAAACCCAAGTTTGCTTTTCCATCCCATCAGTGATTGGTTAAAGAAGCACAGCCAACACAAAGAGAGAAATGTGAATGTTTGTGTGTGTGTGTGTGCGCCTGCTTCCTTGCCGAGTTTAAGCCACTGCATCCAGAGCTCTTGGTGGACAAAGTGTGTGTCTGCTCAAGATGTTAGAGGAACTTTAGTGGCATTTGACATATCAGCTACCAAAAAGTCTTCCTTCTGCTTCGCAGGAGAGCACTCCTGTCTATATGAAGAACTTGCAAACGTGCCAAGAATCTCTGCTTTTGTTTTTTCCTGTGATGACAGGGTGATGACTGTGCCAATTATGCTGAGTCTTTTATTTTTGGTTATCAGGATGGATTGAGTTATGTTACAGGACAGTATTAGCAACTTTTATCAGGGATATAAGTGTTTTAGTAAAAGAAATATTAGATCAGCAAGGTTTTATGAATGCGCATGTATGAAGGAATGGAGGAATTAATATTCTGAAAGTATATCTTTTAATTGTTTCCATATAACGTGTATGGTGCTGTATGCCTAAAATATTACTGTACTATACTTGAAATATTTCAGTAAGCAAAAACTAAAAAAAAAAATAATCCTGGACTTAGATGAGATGAGTTTCTAGCACATTTTCCAAGAGCATTGTTACAATAATTGTCATGTACCTTGAATAAAAGGAGAAGGAAAATTATTACAGAACAGCTACAATTTGGGAAACAGCTTCAGCTGTGCTATAAATAATGTGAGTGTACTTAGTGTTCCTGAAAATAGTTTAACAAATGAAGTCTTTCACAGACATCCTGGGGGAAACATAGAATTAATATCTGTTCACTGGGAAGGCTCAGAGGTGGGGTGCTGACAGAAAAATGGTGACACATATATGATGAAAACAACAAAACATGAGGAAAGTCAAGGACAAAGAGACATTGGTATTTGAAATTCTGTACAGTCTTTTTAATTTGTTTATCTTTTGACAGGATCTTTTATTATGGCTAGTTTTAAGATTAGATCCCTGCCAACACTTTGCTCAGTAGCTTGGCAGTTTCTACACAGATGTTCATTGGCTGCTCTCCATGTCAGGATGTGCAAGAAGTTAACCACAGTTCAACACAACCTGCTCCCCATCATTTTCTTTTGTTCATGGAGGAGAAGATCCCTTCTCCACTGGTCTTTCTTTGACCTTTGAAGACCACTTCTCTTACACGAAGTAACTCAAGGCCTGAGGGGCAGTGCAGCACATCAGTGGTAGAAGAGGAAGGCTCTATTTATTCTTTACAAATACACTGACAGTATTAGAAAGTCCAAGGCCTCAACCTGCTCCCCATCATTTTCTTTTGTTCATGGAGGAGAAGATCCCTTCTCCACTGGTCTTTCTTTGACCTTTGAAGACCACTTCTCTTACACGAAGTAACTCAAGGCCTGAGGGGCAGTGCAGCACATCAGTGGTAGAAGAGGAAGGCTCTATTTATTCTTTACAAATACACTGACAGTATTAGAAAGTCCAAGGCCTCTCTTTATGATGGATTTGCCTGAAAAAGCCTGCTTTGGGCCTTCTCATGAAGTCCTTACTTGGTGGACAGAGGTCTTTACTTTTCAGAGTGGCTAACTGAGATATTTCAGGTGCCATTCCAGTCTTCTAAAGAGATTATAAGGTTTCCCATTCTTATGCTGCATTCTTGGTATTTGCTTTTTCACCTGAAACCAGGGACAGACTGAGTTAGGATGCCTTGAAAAACACTAGTGTCTTCAATCAAAGACCAAGAAAACACTTTTTTTGTTCACTAATAAAAGCTAAAGGAAGCTGTCACATCCTGCTAAATTCTGGTCTTGTTGTGATGAAGATACAATATACACATAGCAGTTTTTCAAGGTGGTGGGTGGAAGCTGAGCTTCAGAACTATTTTTAGATAGGCTCTTCCTGC
>NW_010509936.1:15730-19781 GCF_000687285.1 Phaethon lepturus
AGAAGCAATACACTGCACTCCCAGTCCTCAGCAAATACTCCATAATGTGTCTTCTATAGCCAAGATGGCCCATCTGGCCTGTTTCCTGGACAGTAAAAACATGTTAATTCTTGCATCTCAGTTAAGATGCTGTGCCAGCATCAGCTTCTCCAGGAACAATGCAGCCAGTCCTGTGGTAGAAAGTTCTTGCAGGAGACCAATCAGTGTTCCGGTGGGGACTGGTAAATTCAGGCTGTATTCATCTTTGCCATTCTGAACACACCGATCACAAGTGTGGTTCCAGGTAAAGGGATGGGATTATTTCCCTTTAATTGAAACCATTCTTATGAAGCTGCAGCTGGAATACTGCTGTCCAGTTTTGGGCAGAACAACAGAGATACCAACAAATTGGAGTGAGTCTAGAGGATGGCCACTGAGGTGGTTCAAGGGGCTGGAGCACGTGGCATGCATGGAAAGGCTAAGGAAGGCAGCCTACAGAGTAGAAAGATAAGCAGGGATCTAATAGAATTCAAATACTTAAAAGATGGGCCACAAAGAAGATGGAAGCAGAAGTGCACAGTGGAAAGAGAAGAGACAGGCATTATTCACTAGTTAGAGCAAGGGAAATGTCAGCTGAATATAAGAAGAAAAGTTTTTCACTGTGAGTGTTGTCCAACACTGGCCCAAGGGCCCAGAGAAGCTGTGGGTTACTCAAAATTCAGCAAGACTGCAAGAATTTGATCTAGTTTTTTCTGCTTTGAGAAGGGGTTGGACCAAAGATCTATATGGGTATTTTTCCATTTAAATTATTCTATGACTTAATTTTAAAGCACCTGAGCTGAGCACTATGCAGAGTAGTTAAGGTGGTTTGGAGAGAGAGACTGACTTTGCAATTACATATAAAAAGGCCCATGCCACCTATGCTATCCATAGGTTGTGTTTGATCTCTAGCAGACAAACTTTTTTTTGTATAACTAGGCTCAAATCATGAAAGGCTGAATCTCTACTGTATTGGTCAAATGACCACCCAGGTAAGTTAGGGAGGCAGTAATATAGCCATAAATACCTTTCACCATGAATGAACACAGAAATAAAGATAAGAATGTGTAGTGCCTACCTTTGATTTCCCTATTTGATTTTTTTATTCATATTCTCGTATTTTTAGGTAGTCTGTCATTGTTCTATATCACAGCAGTATAGAGTCCCTAAGTGCATGTAAAATAATTTGAGTCTGCATGAAAGTTGCTTTCTCAGTCTAAGTCAATTGCAAGTATGTCATTTTACTTCTATCCTTTGCGTTAAAGAGCACCTGAAAGGCTACGGTGGAGATTAGATCCTCAGTACAAGCACATAATAAAAGATATTGTCATATTGTTTAAGCTAGCTTGAAACTGATTTTTTTCTCAACTTATGTCCTTCAGTCATCTTTAAAGTTTTGAATAGTGTGCAGTAGTTCCTGTTAAAAAATAATGTCATACCTAAAGAAGAGCATGTTTGCAAAAGGTAAATTAGTTGGCTGAAAAATGCTGTGGGGACATTCAGGTGTACTCCATTGTTCTCAATCTATGTTGATTAGTTGATGCTACATGCCATCAGAGACCCATTTTTAACTGTAGGATCATCAATCACGCACACACACAAAACCCAAAAAGCAGCAAAATATTGGAAGCTAAAGGAAATAGGAATAAAAGATTGATATTTTTTCAAACAAGGCAATTTTGTTAGTAATTTTTTCTGTAAGCCAATGTTTATAGCTCATTGTCTTCCTTTCACCCCAAATTTTAAAAAAGAAAGCAAATAAAAAATCCAGTCCTGAGCAAAAATAAGATTCACATAAATGAGTAATGAGACTCAAAGAAATGGAAGAGATTAAGCTGAAAACCATTTTCTCAACAGAGGGTGAGAAAAGAACTTCTTAGTCAACCAAAGGAATATGAACATATAAACACAAAAAGTAAAGGAAAAAGATTGCCAATTCCTTAATTAGGTGCTACATACAAAGTCTGATTTGCTACTACATATAAAATCTGACTTGCTAGTATGTGGAACACTGTGAGAAATTAATTTTTAACAGCTTTATTGAAATGTCTCCATTCAAGTGCAGTCCTGTAGTTCTAATAATATTCATAGATATTAGCAGGCCTTATCAGGCCTTTAGCCTAGAGCTGTAAGACCAGGAAACACTTTATTTCCATGGTGTAATAAAGTGTAACAAGATAAGCTGAGTTAAAAAATATGTAGGTGAATTGTCAGGAAACACATTTCTTCATAGTGACGTCTTTCAGACTGGGGGGTGATCACACAAAGGAAGAGTTGGAAATCCTTTTATTTGAGGAACTGCAAGCTGTAGAAAGCTTTTGGAAATATTTTCTGTAGACAGAACTGTGCTAACAGGAGGCAGCTTTCCAGGAAACAGAAAGGGAGTTTTGTCAGAAAAAAACAGGAAACATCCTTCCTTTACTCCTTCCCCACAAATGCCTCCAAGAGATTGTGTGGTCAAAGAGTTGTACAGGAGGTTGTTTACAAGCTGTACAATCTGGGATCGCGTTACAGAAGTAAAAGGGCTCAGTGCAGGCAATGATAGCTAGCATGTTCTCACTTATTTTCCTAATTTAGCTTTTATCTGAGTGAAAGGAAATTTTGCTGCAGGTGACTGAACATCTGTATCAGGTATCACCACATATAATTTGAAAGCGCAACATATACAAGTATTTTCTCAGTTGAAGCAAGTGACAGTAAAAACCCACTTGACATCTGCTGAGTGTTACCTATCTGACCCATGGGAAATGAAGGTAACTCGTAACAGTCACGATTAATACTGAGCAGAGTCGTTTGCAGAGCAGTATTTCTTTGTTGATACTCTAGTGGGAAGGGATGCCATCCAGAGGAACCTGGACAAGCTTGAGGAACCGGCCCATGTGAACCTCAGGCCTGAGTTGTTTTTCTATACAAAAAGAGAAAAAAAAAGTGATTGAGAGATTATCACTTCTAGCTCAGTATTTCCCACTAGCTAGAAATCTACTCATTCCATTTTTGTGTGTAAAAGAGCAGGTTAGATTTGGACCCTAGATCACTTCCAAAAAGTGATAGGTTTTGCCACATGAGTTAGGCTGTAGCTAGTCTGGAAGGCTGTATCATTTCTGATAGTGAGTTCAGTCAAAGCTTGTGAGAGAAGTCCAAACCAAGATCTTGGTAGACGGTTTAGAAAAGGAACACATAAGCTTTTAATTCAGCTTCTTCATTAATAGCTAATTCCAGGTTAATTACTGTGCACCTAACTAAATTTGCACTGATATCATGAGGAAAAGCAAGCAGTTTCCTTCGGACTCTCTATTAATAGCTTCTGGCAACTTGGATACAGATTCATTTGCCCTACAAATGCTGAAAAATCTGGTTTGCTTTAAGACCTAGTGCAATGGGATGCTGGTACACAATAAATGTGAAAGCCTATCTTGATCACTGTCTGCTTGTTTCCTTTCATTTTAATGTTGGGAGATGTTAAATAGTGAAGCATTATTTTATCCACTGTTTTGTCTGAGATAGTTAACATTTTTAAGTAAACATAATCTGTTTTCACTGGCTGTGCTTCCTTCCAGTGCTTTTTTCTTCTGCATCTGAAGCGAAACTCTTTGTCTTATTAGGATGAAGAGGTATCTGGGTGAAAAATAACATTACAGAGAAAACAATCTCATTTTTAACACTTACCATGTCAGTGCACTAATTTATAGCTTGGCTTGAAACAAGCTGTGCTACCAGTACAAAAGTAGGACCAGTAAACTGCAGTGAGGGTTTGGTGAATGAAAGAATTATGTAACTTTTGAAGACAAATTTTCTGCCAAGAAAAAAGTCTGCAAAGCTGCATACTCGGGCAGCTTGGAAGTGGAATATGTCTGGAAGTAGAATTTTATGTCATGGTTCTCAGAGAAATTGTTTTTCTTTCCTATAGCCTCTGATTCTAGTCTGATGTGCTTACAGAAGAATCACAATTTCTATTTAGACATTCCTAGCTCTCAAGATTGCAGGCTAAGACGTGTCCTAAGTGCAGCCTAGGCTGTGAAACCAAAACCAGGGA
>NW_010509936.1:19812-44474 GCF_000687285.1 Phaethon lepturus
GTTTTTGCAATGTGTGACTTTTAAGCCTGTCTCATGGTTTTAGGCAAATCTCTCTGCTGATGCTTCAAGGCTTACTGTTGGTGGTACTGAGTAGAGCGTGGGATACCCCTAGCACCAAGGGCACGATCAGGTCAGAACCAGTCACAGGGCAGACTCTGGGTCAGGCCAATATCTACCTTCAGTTCCAAACATCTCCATGCTATGAATGCAACACAAAGGATCATGGCGTATCTCAAACTCAAGGGCTCAGTTTCTGTCTTTCTCAAGAACAATCTTCTGTATGCATGCCTAATCTTGACAAAGTTCAGGAAAAGAGGAATAAATAAAATGTCCAGTTGTTTTTAAAAGCTCTTCTTTATGTGGTCATGCTTATGACTGATAATTTCTGGTGCTCCAGGAATCACTTATTCTCTACATGCAAATATTCTTGGGAAACATACTACTTTTGTTCAAACCTGCTGCAGTCCAAAACCATAAACTAAAATAATTTAAAAAAACTGAGAGGCAAAGCCCTATTAATCTCCTTCTTTCATAATCTTACATGCTCCACTGGAGCCTTCTCAACCAAATGGTTTGTCACCACCCTGCCCCACAAAATACACACATTTATTTTCTGTTTCTATAACCTTTTCTCTCCATATATAGTTAGGAAATGAGCAATTTTTCATTCACAAACCCTCACAGTTAGCTAGCATTAATATCCCCAGAGTTGTATATCATTGTGGACAAATTCAAGTAGACCAGGTAATGAAGCTTGTCTTTTAGAACTCAATGACAGAGCTAATAAATGAACCCAGTTTTTAAAACTCCACCTCTACCTGCAGTCTTCTACCTCAGCGGATGTGCTAGGCAGCCCTGTGTCCAACATTATGTATCGGGCATACCTTTCCACTGCTGTTTACATTTAGTGTTCAACAAAGTCAGTAAATGCCGTTAGCAAATCTGGCCTCAGCAGAAAAAAAATAGTATTTTGTCTCCCATTGTAACAGAGTACACAACAACACGGAAGTGCAGCTGAAGAATCCAGATGTCTGGATTTCTAAATGTGTTAGCCAAGTTCTTTCTCGCTGCTTTGCTTCACTTTTAGGAACATGACTTCCTTGTCTTGTAGGAAGTAAATTCTTTTTTTTTCTACCCAGACTTGGAGTCTGCCAATTCCTTCCACAGTGCAAGAACATCCCAAAAGGGCTGGAGAAGAAGCACTATTTTTACCTAGGAGTTGCCATCACCAGAGTCATGTTTTTTCAAAATGTCCAGCACCAGAAACTTCAGAGGGAAGTGTATGAACTTGTTATTTAGTTATTAGTCAGGTGCAGGTCCTCACAGTAATTAAATAAGAGCATAATATTAAATGCCTAGAAAAACTCTCTCAGAGGAGACTTCTCCTTGCTGTCTGTGGCAAATATGCATTAGTAAGGAATAAGACACTATTACGGGTTTGTTTTGTTGGGTTTTTTCCTTCATTTCCAAGATCCATTATAAATATGGAATTTTGATCCTAATTTTGCTGCAAGGGCCTCCAACCTTTTCTGCAGCAGTCAGAAAGGCAACTCCTGTATCTTTTTTCTGCACAGTAAGCACTTAAAATTAATAAAATTAATAATGGAGAAATACACATGGATGGTTTTGAGGAGGAAATTGCCCTGGAAAATTATCTGACTGGTCTTAAAATAAACTGGAAAATTTCATCTGGTTCTGTGACATAATTTTTGTTGGTGCTGTTCTGATCAAAAGTACTGTGGCAAGTACCTTTCTCTCCAAGTACTTTTGGTTTCAGCATCCAGTGAATCTCGGCAATGGAAAAGGAGATGAGTGAAAAAGGGATGGATATGAAAATAGTTTGCTTTGGGCTCCTATGTGTTGCTGCCATGCAAATTATTGGGTAACAAAATCATAACTGTTACAATTCTTAAAGTAGATTGATTTATAGATAAAAGATTCAGATCCAGTTGAATATAGCAAATTGGTTTTACCTGTTATTACATGCTATCTACAGAGTGACTTCCCTTAAAGTTAGCTCCAGACACAAAACAGTTCTTCAAGTTGAAGTTTTGCCACTCAGGCTTGAGTTGAGAAAAGTTGCTGCAAACTGACTTTTTGCACCCCTTTGTGTACCAGCTTTGCCTCCCCCCTTTAGAATGGTAAATTTGCATTGAGTGGAATACTACTTTTCATAGGCTAATACAAAATAATACTTAGGATTCAAAGCTGTCATTGCTCCAGACAAGAGCTAACTCAATAAACTAACTCTCTCTACTAAAAACAGGCTGCTGAAGTGGATTGCCAGCTAGTATCACACAGCACCAACACTTAACAGAGATGCATAGAATGAAATGGCCTGATTTTCTGTTAACAAAAAGTTCATCTCAAGTACCTTGCTACCCTTGATGTCCTTCCCCTCCAGCCCATGTAAGAAACGCAAGGCACAGTTCCTTCTACTCAGCCTGTACAGTTTTGCTTGCTTATCCCGTTTCCCTCAAGTGGCGCATTTATAGCACCTTTGGGAAGAAAGTTTTCTGCTCCTTCAAGTTTTGGATTAGCTGTTATAACTCAGAGTGGTTTTCTGTTGCTTTATATCTCTATTATTTTTCATTTCTTCCTGTTAATTTTAAATTAACACTGTACCAACTACTGCTTCATATAGTATTCTGTACAGATAGACAAGAACAAGTTAACAGCTAAGCTCACATGCAGATTGTATTCCTAAAAGTATTTGGATAATAATGAGATGTAAAGATATTCATGTGCACAATTGTCAAACCTTCCTTGATTTCAATATAAGATAGTTATTATATGACCTGGTGAGATATTTTAGAAACGTCGCTTCCACAGTTACCAAGCTCTGCCTCTCAATTTTATGCTTGCTGAAATGTTTTTGGTCCTTTACTTCGCACATAGTGATTGAGAAGATATGCCATAAGTAAGTACAACCTCTAGAAGAATGGGAATAAGGAGGTTTTGTGTGCTTCTCTTTTACCTGAATTGACTATTTTCTTGTGGAAAGGGGAAGAACAAGAAAGGCACTGGCTTCATTTAGATATATAGGTAGCTCTAAGCGTAAAGGCAGTTTTACTGTTGTCCATAGAATTGGCTTTACACTAAAGGGCTTCCTTGAACTGAAGCCTTTATAGTTGGATTTCATCAGCAAAAGTACTTTCCGGCGCAACTGCCCTGTAGTATTACCATGCAAATGACACAGAGGGCTAAAGCTGGATCCTAACTGTAAGATAACCAGCTGATTTGGTGTAGCAACACATTGCAAAGAACAGTAATTACCAATGATAGGAGTGAGCTGTGATTTCTTCCCACATTTTGCACTGCTTGTATGCAACATCCTTCCTTTAGCATAACAGGTTGTTTTTTCCAGAGATTTTTCCACAAATACAACATTTTACAAAATAAAGAGAAGCCTGAACATGCAAGCTACACTGATGTATGGTCAAGAGTTCAAACTGAGGAGAGTAAAAGCTCTGAATGCAACTAGATACCCATTTGTTTTACTAAGAAAAAAGCAAATTTCATCATTTTTAAGCCAGATCATCATTTTGGTGTCCTGACTCATGACTTTATTGGTAAAATGGAGCAATGTATATACAGACATATATAACTGCATGTCTTCATCTTTTAAAAACACAACATAGATAATCAGCAGCATAGTGCTTTTGGGAAAGTTCCAGCTTGGAAATTGTCACAAGTATGGGCTTTCTGCATTCTGAGTTTTGTGCTGTCTCCTGTATACACGTGTCGGTGATTTTAATAGCAGCACAGCTCACATAATGACAAAGGTAGACTGGTGTCCGAAAGGAGACAGAGCTTTTCAAACTGTTAAGTTTCATTCAACATGATTTCCAGAGAAGACAGGGGAGAAACATGAAATGTCCAATCAATCTATTGATATGGCCTTTATTATTATTTATATAATATCATAGCTGAAGGCAGTATTACACAGGCAAGCACAATAGGTTCACAGTCCTATCACATAGATGCAGCTTGGATTTCTAGGTAGAGAAGGGATGAGTGTCACCATATTCCTTGAGCCCAAAATAAGCATACAAGAAAAAAATTTCTCTTATTTTTCCACTCTGTTTCCTTCTGTTCTTGGTGATTTTTTTTTTCAGAACTACCAACTTGCTGGTCAAAAGCTTGTATGCATTTATGCCCTATCAGGCTACAATTGCATTCCAGAAAACTTTTTGCAGTGCTTCTTACAATTAAGTGTAAGAATGCCCCTTACAATAAAGTATTCCTTGTCCTATGTGTGCTCTGCTCAAAGGGCTGTTATTTACTCCCTTTATATTGCCAGAGTGGGTAAAAAGATGAAAGAAAACTACTGCAAAATAAGATAATCTGACAATCTTTAAATACACAGCTCTCACTGGCAAGAGCACAGAGCCTGCAGGACAGACTGTGAGATTTCCTGGGTTTTCATGATAGAGTCAATCAGAAACAGGGTATTCATATAATTGTAAAAGTTGTGTGCTTCATCTGAACACAATTAATACAGCAGAACAAGTGGGAGACGTGGACTCTTTTTTTTTTCCTCCTATAAATATAGCCAATTCCTTATGACAACTTCATTAATGAAATATTGAACCTTCATATGCCAGAACATGAAAACTGGGAGGAAAGTGATCTGGAGAGTTACTTGTCATGAATATAAATTCTGATGTAATCAGGATCAGAGAGGCATTGAGTCACATTTGTCCATGGATTTATAACCAAGAAGGAAGAAATTTTTCTTCTTGGCATGATCTTGCATTGAAGTTATATTTCCAATACAAAGGTGACCAGGCAGCACAAAGAACTTTATGGGGTTGAGCTGTATAACTGTTGCTAAGAGAAAAACAAACAACATTCAAATATACTCTTCATCTAACTGAGCCTTTTGTACTAATTGTTTACCCAGAATATGCTATGTGGCTTCTGCAGATGGTTTTACGTCTGGTCAGTTCACCAACATAGATGCGTATATCTGGAGAAAAGCTCATTTTGAAAACAGCTATGGGTCCTATCAGGAGAGGTTGGTAAGGAATTAGCAACACCCAAAGGAAAAAGAAGGCCAACATTTTAACAACTTCTATACATTCTTTCTTTAAGCTGTGATTATGGGAGTGTTATAACTGCAGAAGGTGAGGTGCGAAGAGGTGACAGATCCTGTGCAAGTGTGCCCCTGTGATTCGGACATACCAGCAAACTCTGTTGAAAGTTGCAGGATTTCTTAGGCCTTTTATAAGATAGAAACTCTACAAGGAAGCAATAAATATGTGATCCTAAGTGTAAAATACTTGCTGAAATACTTGTAAAATATTTGCTGAAAACAAAGCAATGAAGGTATTTACAAACATACAGTCTTCTAGTCCAGACACTTATGACATAAAATATGCATAGAATTAGGAGGAAAAAACGAGGGTGGGATTTCATGAAGAATAAAAAATTCAAGGCACCCTGTCACTGATCTTCAGCCTAAGATCGTAGCTGCTCTTTATTACCTGCAGAATAATACTGCAAGATTATCACAGCATGATAATTTCCAGGTGTGAGAGAGCCCAGATGAAGACCACACCCCTAACTTATGCTCAGAGCATCCATCCAGGATTTACTGAAAGCACCACAGAAGAGTGAATGACTCCTCTGCTGAGGCATGCTGGTAAAAACTAACATTTCCTTCCAGTGGGACTACCCTTTTCTGATTTTGCACTATGTGGAAAGCTGCTCCAGTAGAGCAGTGCACTCGTCATCTCTCCACCATCTCTCCTACATTCTTTCCCATGTTGTGGTGGGGAGTCTGTATGGCAAAATAGTTTGAAATGTTGTCACTGTCCATGCAACTTCTACAGTTTCTCTCCATGAAGCATTTATAGCAACATGTTTTGACAGGGGAAACATCATGGGAAACTCTGTGACCGCCTCTGGAACTTGGGCAAGCTGGACGATCTGCTGTCAGAATCAGAGATGTTTTACGTAGCTGTGTCTGCAGAACCTCTGTCCAGGACACCTGCATGCCCAGTACTACGGAATGGCTGTCTGCACTCCTTGCAGATGCCAGTACAATGTAGTTCTCATTACTACCTCTCATCTTAGAAAGCCAGTGATACGAATTTAGTCATGATATTTGCACATTCGTGACCAGCAGCTTTTGGAGTCTCTAATGTGGAAAATCTCAACTGAACTGGAATACCTCAGTTTGTCCCATGTGAGAGGACTGGGAGGCTCTCCATGCTCTGCTTACAGCCTCAAGAAACACAGGTTTGTGACAGGCTGCTGATGACCACCACTGAAAGATTTGAAGGCCAGCAAGAGTATTAGGGCCACCTTATTAGCAGTCTCTGTGTAAAGCAGAGTCAGAGGACCTCAGTCAGTGAACAAGCAGCCCTTATCTTTTCTGTTTGCATTTTCAAATCATTACCAGAGGTTAGCATGGGTGACCGGTGTGTCATTCCCTGAGTCCCTGACACCTGTGACAGCAACATCCTCAGAATAGGAAGGGAACGACACCATGCTGGCGATCTGCTAAATCAAATGCCAGCCTGATGTTGACCTAGCCTATCTCCAACAATTGCAAATGATCTCTTACTGTCAGAGGACGGAGAGGGATCAGCCCAGAAATATTAGACAGAGCATTTCTGTAAGCATACAATGATGAAAGCAGTAGAGAGGAAGGAGAACTTTTCTTGATCTCTAAATTGAAAAAGCTGTTCTCTGCTTCTAAGTGCAGCTTTGGTCCCCTGCTTGAATACCAATATTTTTTTTTAATCTATATTTCACAACACATAGAACTTTAGTGAAACTTACTATATTTCAGATGAAAAGGAAGCCCCATAGAGTTTTCCCAGACTAAATTACTGCGAAAAGAATGACCTCTTACTACAGCAGATGGAAACAGAAATGACCCAAGATTACTAATATTTTGTATTAATTCCTATTTACGTCTTAGGTCACATCAACAACTTGAACTTTCTGCTGGATCAGAAGGGAGGTAAAACACAACATCAAGTTAAAACCAGGACCTGGAAGAAGACAAATGCTTTTAGGGCTGAGGCACTGGGCTGAGGACTATGGGTCATACTCCAGCATTAACTTCCGATGTGACTGTCATAGGCAAGTCACACAGAGTGATTCATCGCACTCAGCTATCACTGAAGTAATGTCTAATTCAAACTTCTTGCATAAATTACTCCTGAAGAGAGGGATTATTCACATGTATTTAAGTTGGGTTGTATGGCCTTCTGCATGTCCCTCTCTCTCTCCTTTTACCATAGAAGAAATCTACTGGCTCACTTAGAATAGATATTTAGCTTGTGTGTGATCAGATGTAAGTAATATGAATTTAGGTCTTAGTTAAATGTTTTATCTATAAATTCCAGTTTAAACTAAATTTAAGTTGTTTATCTACAAAGCTGTGTGGTTAAAATATAGTTATTCTCTTTTCAGCTTGTCTTGTACAGCTAAATGTTTAACTCTTTGGAGATGGGACTATCCCACAATACGGTGCAGGCAGTACCTCATAAAACAGAAGTCCTAGGGGGTTAAAGCACAACTGTCAGACAAACAATATTGGCAATCCTCTCTCTGACTCTTGTAATGGGTGCTATTTGTCTTGAAGTCTCATGTTCTATAGTCCTGTGGTTACACCAAAGTCTCAGCTTTTGCTTAAATCAAAAGTAGGTTTATCTGCTCGTGGAAATCACAGAATCACAGAAACATTAAGGTTGGAAAAGTCCTTTAAGATCATCAAGTCTAACCATCAACCCAACACCACCATGCCTACCAAACCACATCCTGAAGTGCCACGTCCAAACGTTTTTTGAACACCTCCAGTGATGGTGACTCCACCACCTCCCTGGGCAGCCTGCTCCAATGTTTGACCACTCTCTCAGTAAGACATTTTTCCTAATATCTACTCTAAATCTCCCCCGGTGAAACTTGAGGCCATTTCCTCTCATTCTGTCACTAGTTACTTAGGAGAAGAGACCAACACCCACCTTGCCACAACCCCCTTTCAGGTACTTTTAAAGAGTGATAAGGTCTCCGCTCAGCCTCCTCTTCTCCAGACTGAACAATCCCAGTTCCCTCAGCTGCTCCTTATAACACTTGTTCTCCAGACCCCTCATGATCTGAAAATAATTATCTGAGAGAAAGAGTCAAAGTAAAAAGAATTTAGATCAGATCTTTCTCTTTTTTTAAATTTTTTAATCTCTTGGGATGGAAATAATGTAGTACTCACAGAGACAATATCTTTCAACCTGTCTCCTGGATGCGATGAAAGTGTCACCTCCTTCTAGCACCTGTTAAGTGCCAGGGTAGGCATCAGATTAAGGATGTGTGTTTGGAAGAAATTTCTCTTTGTGGCTCTCTTCTTGAAGTCCTTACTGTTTTGAAGGTCACGGAGAAGGGAGAACATCTTCCTGCTCTGCCTGCCATCAACCCTCAGATCAGCAGGGCCATAGTGTCACCAGCAGCTGTGGGAAAGACCATGTCATTACAATAAGCTGTCCATACAAATGACATATACAGCATGTGCTCTGGCATAAATCCAGGACATCTTGTGGGGACATATCTGCCTGCAGAACAGCTGCAGGAGTCCCACTAGCCAGCAACACCTCTCTGCTTTGCAGCCAGTGGAGCCCTGTTGTAGGCACTGGGGCAGGACACACAAATCCAGCACATTCCTTCCAGGCATCTGCGCTGATGGAGCTCCCTTGGGGAAAAGAAAAACTCCGTGAAAATGAAATACTTTTACCCCAAGTCTGCTTCCTTTAACACTTACATACCCAGCTGACTGTCTGAAGCACACCTGCACAGATGTTTACACACCTTTACGTGGAGAAAAGTGTGAGCTGAGCACCGTTCTCCTGTGCACCCCAGCAGCAGAGACGTGCCCCTGGCACCACCAGCGCCCACCTGCCCGGCCGGCAAGGAGCTGCATCCCGGGTTTGATTTATTGTTCTTTGTCACTTCTTGCTGCGAGGAATACGGCACTAAAACCTTTGAGCCCCTTAGAGCAAGGGCTGTCTTTCCAGCCTTTGCCAGGGCCACACCAGTTGTTGTGGCACCCTTATCCATGCCGGGAGTTTCTATGCATTACCTACCGTGTAAGCAGCAGCTAAGAGGAACAGTCAGCGTTCCTTGCCTGTCTGCTTCCTTCCTGTGTACCAGCAGTTGAGTTTTTTGGGGTGTTTATGTCCGTAGTTCATAAAGAACTGTGGAATCCTCCTTTCTTAAATAGCACTCTATAAATCTCAAGTCATATACTTTTCAGAATTTTGCCTGCTTTTCAGTGTTTTGTAGTTTCAGTTACAAACAATGGCAACCTCTCGTGTCCTGGATTAATCTGTAGCTAAAACTCTGACCACTACAGAGCTTGCTCAAGGGGTAAGGATTAGGGACACCATGCACTGCGTGGTCAGCTGATGCTACTGTGACAGTAATGACACTCAAGCCCTGAAACCGTCCATGACATAAACCTGACATAAGCCATGCATGACCAAGATACCACTAATCCAGTGGCCACAGTCCCCAGGTACTCCTCTGTCAGAGATGTTATGCCCCAGGTTTACTTGTGTGTCATATGAAATGGACACCCGGCTTCCGTGAACTCACGCTGAGAAGACAGGCCACGTTCCTGCACAACAGGAAGGCAGGTAAGCTGCTATGCAGGGAAGGAGACAGAACTGAAGGTTCCTAAGCTTAAATTTACTCATAGGACACAGACATGTCTGTGAGCTCAAGACTTAGAGCTGACATAGGTCCTGTCCAAGTCCTTGTAACAACAAAAAATGAAGTTACCATTGCTAAGATTATTTATATTGAAAACCATAATTGGATAAATTTCATTTTTTTTCTAATGTTCTGACAGAGTAATATAATGGCTGGAAGGAAAAGGTCACATTGCCCAGTCTCCACAGTACTTACCACATGAGGAGCAGAGATACAAGCGCTAGAGACCGTATACTTCTTCTTAGCTGTTAGCTCCAAAAGCAGCTTTTTGGGTAAAATCAGCAGCAATAAAGATTGTTCTATCTCAGTAATAGATGTTGCTATGGAAATGAGGAAAATATGCTTGTTCTTAGAATTACAAGGACACACAGGATAATGGTGAAAAAACATACACTACAACAACCTTCCCTAAGTGGTTCCATGATGCCAGACAAAAATGTGTGGGTCTGTGTATCGTTCTTACCGCAGAAGTCAGTCTGCTGTCATTTGCTTGTTCTCTGGCAGTTTAGCGTGGGCACTTCAAGCATCATGCCTTGCAGAATCATGACACAACTCTGAAGCTCCACTTAAAGCTGGGACTCAGGCAGCTCTCCTGTAAGATTTGCATTGTTTTCCCCAGTGTTTCCATGGGAACCTGTGACTCTGCTTCTGGTAACTGAAAAAGGAAAGAAAAGGAAAGATTCAGAAAGTTCAGCTAAGCCAGTTTGAAAGACCAGCTGCTTATGTAGCCTAGAGGAGACAGAGCAAAGGAAGCTTTAGTAGGAGACAGGATGGAAGAAATTGTAGTCTTTTTAAATGAAATCTGTACACCACATTAAATAAGTTATGTGTTTTTAGCATATTGGTCCCACAGTCCATATAGGGCAAAATTCAGCTGAAAGTACACAGCACACTTATGGCTCCATGCGTTATTAAAACTGTCATATTAAGGGCAAAATTCTCTGGGTAAAGTGCAATACAGACACTGCATGTGAAACTAAGGAGCAGCAATTCATCCTTAGCTTTGGCCAGAGCATGGAGGAACTGCGCCTGGCTACAGCCCAGGTTTTCCCTTGCAATATACTGTATTTCTTGGACTCCTGAGTGCCAGGGATGACACCCATGTATCTTACACTAGCCCCTGCTCCTTCGTTACCAGTGCTGATGTTGAACTTCCACGCTAGGAGTACATTTTTGCCCAAAAGAAATAAAAGCTGGGGCAGGACTTCCTGAGGTTCTGTTTGTTGGCAGGGCTTTCAGTCCTACTAAAATTGTTACCCAATGAAGCAATGTCGCCTCTGAAGTACAGAAAACAGTAAGTCATGACTTGACAATAGACAAGGACAAATCTGACTTAAAATGTATTCCATTAATAAAAAAATATATATAAATGAACAAACAGCTCCATAGGCTGAATCCTTCTATTAAAATTAAAAAAGGGAAGTTACTTGTTCTCAAAGATAACTTGCTAGTTTTGTACAGTGTATTTATTAAGACCACACAGTTGTATCCTGGAATTACATGAAGCATTAATAAAAAATATGAAAACTGGATACCACTGTTTTTACTGGTGAGTTTGTTCTTGTAATGTTCCTGGATAAGTGCTACTGGGATTAAAGGACATCATGCTAAACAGGTATCTAAGGTACTAGTTTTCTAGCAGAAACTAGTTGCAAAGTTTTGAGGAATGATTTGATTTTTGCCTTCCTGGAAGGTCTCAACTTTGGCAGACTTAAAAAATATTCCATCTAGTGTCTCTTAAATAGCAGCACCTCAATGAACGTCAGAAAGGAATATATTTGGCAAATGGAGATTGATACTTTTGCTAGCGCATGGAGTGATCATTGCACAGCAGTCTTCACTGGGCATGGCTTGGCATGTTAGCTTTCTTTTGCCATGAGACAGACTGTAAGGCAAGACATCGTGGTTCTACCCTACTCTACTGCTGACAAGATGCAAAGATGAAAATAGGAGTGCAGAAGTTCACAGCTTCAGGGATTTCTTCCCACGTCGTATGGTTGGGACATACAGTTACAGGGGAGCAAAACATCTGCCAGAAGAGTGACGTTACTATCATTACTCCAAGCCAATTCACTGTGCAGGTGCTCCTACTCTTCAGCAGGTGCCAGGTGGCTTAAGAAGTCCATCACCAAGCTAAAGTGAAAGATAGCAGACAGGTTTACACTGAGTGAAGATTACTGATGCAAGACTTTGCACTGATACCATGAACTTGCATTCAAAACTAATTTAGAGCTTGTGCTGAATGTTGCTGTTGAGTGCCCCTCTCACAGACAGGGATGATGGTATTGGCTCTGGAGGGAGACAGCTGGACTGCTAAGTGAAATTTAACCAAGTGCTGATCTCATTGGCTAACATGAAAAAAGTCATTTAGACTGGGGTCAGCTTACAGCTCTATAAAGCAGATTAATGCTTTTGAGAATCCTTTCTCTTAATGCAACTTTCCAAATTGTTCAAAAAACTGTAAATAAAAATAAGACCTTGATTGTCATATGGCCTTAAGCAATCCATTAAACTTTGTATCTCAATTATCCTTTCAGTAACATGGTCATAATTGTACCTACTTGCCTCACGGAAGGGTTGTGAGAATAAATTACTGTTCATAATCATCTTGCAGGCTGAAAAAGGACACCTTTTAAACATTCAAAAAAGGAAGAAAACAGTGCACGATAACACTGACAAAAAAAGGAGCAGAGGGAGGACAAGATCACAGTTAAAACTTGCTTCCCCGGGTGTGCTTTCTACTGTTTCCTCACCCACTACGGAGACCACTTCAGGACAAGATAAGCCAGGCAGATGAAAGCAGTGCTACAAACAAGAACTCCTGGCAGAGCTCCCACCGCAGGCCAGCACGGCAGCAATGTCTGCCCGCGGCTTGTCCGGACCACTGTGGGCAACGCTCACAGGGGCCGGGGTTGTTATACAAGCGGAGGAAGGGAAGGCAACTCATCTCTGTGCTGTTGCTTAACAGGGGCTTGGGCAGTTTTCTTCCCAGGCCGTCCTGCACACACCCTGGTACCTGGGAACACTTTCATATGGAGCAGTTATGAGATGCTGTGGTCAATGTAGTTCTGCTAACAAGCTGTAGCAATATTTTAAAACTGCAGAGCTCTATAGATAGTAATGCACTTGGTAACAGGAAATAGGACATGGTTGCCTCACCTTTGCAATTAGTGACGCAAGTTGCTGCGTGTTCATACACCCTTATACAAAGCAAGGAATGGATAGAAAGATCCTGTTGGCACCTGGACTCATCAAAATGCCATAGATACAGTAAGGCATCACAAGGCACCGGGCAAGTTGAAAGAGCATAAAATGCAGTACCTTCTTATAGTCAAATTCTCTGACACCTGTACAGCTGTGTAAATAATTACCGCACTGACAATGTTTGGCTGTCAGTATGGATCATATCGGTTTAAGGCAGTGCAATCTGTATGGGAACATATATCATTCTCAAGTTGAGATTGCTTTTTGCATCCATACATAAAAATTTTCACTTTCTAAAATGTATGTCTGTTCCTCAGGCCGAGGAGCTCTGGGAATGCTGGGCCTCTGCCTACAATCAAAATCCAATAATGCCAAACGATGTAATAGTAGAGAGAAGTTAAAATCTTGGTCAGGGTGTCTCGTGTCAATGTTTTGCTCATGTCCATCAGCCAAACAGCTGTTGTTTCATTTTTCACAGGCACTGAGTTAAACTCTTTGTGAATAGCATTTCTCCTGCTCCTTCTCCCCTCTGCTAGAGCCAAGGAATTTAATCCGTTTGCAGTCAAAATTCATGATGTCACTGGACATAAACTTCAGATCAATCTGGTCAGATTTTGCTACCTAATTTCACACCATTTGAATCCATGTTCTCTGACAGTGATGCAAATGAGATTTTTTCTAAGAGCTAGGATTGCAAAACATGTTGCATAAATATGATCATCTTACTTTTAAGAAGGTTTGTCAGAAATCAACCATGTATATAGAAGAGGAAGGCAATGAAGTATTAGCACTAAAATATTACCTACCGTCTGGGGCGGGCCTGAGCAGAAGTGAAAAAGCAAGGTCTGGGTACAAATTTGGAAAGCTTTCTTAAAGATGTTTAAAGGCCTGACTCTAAAGACACACAGACCACATAATTCTAGGACGCAGGTTAATGTCTATAATGGGAAAAAGCTTCTGTGGGGTGACAGCAACTATGGTCTTGGTGACAGAAAACCAAAGTCTGCCCTGACAGGAGGATGGGAAACAAAACCCTACTCCTTTCTGAACCGGCTGCAAATCAGTACAGCGTTTCAGTTCTGTCCATCATGCAAAAATAAGTTTTTTCTAGATCTGGTACAATTAAAAAAGACAGAATTAAAAAAAAACCAAATTATATAAGTTGGAAGAAAAAGTAGGAAGAACATGTTGAACCTTGGGGAAGGAGAGAGAAGTTTGCTTTCTGCCCTGTGTATTGCTGATGGCATAGCTGGCACCGCGTGCATCATAATCCCAGCCATTAGAGATACGCAAGTGTATGCTGCAGATATTCTCAGTAAAGCTCTTAGCCAGTAATGACTTCTAGTGCCGCACTTTCTGCACATATCAGCGGAAATATATCATTCTGTGGGCCAAACATTCCTGCACGTTGCTGTGCCATCAGGCCACTCATGCATTTCGGTGAGAAGTCCAGCTTGCAGAACAGTGACCAGGATTCCTCCGTTTGGTAAGCTGCACACAGAGTGCCTATTGCAAGCCAGGCACACACATGGGCTTTGTAAAAACGACAACATGCCCCAAACCCATAGAGCACACGGCTGTATTTCCAAACAATCTTGCCACATATTTTTCTGAACAACATTCTTACAACATATTCTGGTGACTGTCAAGGTTTGTGAAGGCCTGCACCTCCCTGACTTGATCTACTTTTCCTGTTGCTTACCCAAGCTGGTTCTGTAACAACAGACATTTTTGGGTTTTTTTCTGTGTTTTGTTTTGCTTTAAATCATAACCTCTGCTTTTTGTTTTCACACTTTACCACCCTTGCATTTCATCCTCTTTTTTGCTACAGGATCCCTCTTCTGTTCTCAGCTTTGTGGGGTGAGATCTTTGCCCCTTTACAGCAGGTCTAAGGCAAGAGTGACAAAAAAGGGCTTGAAAACTCCTGTACCTAGCCAGGAGAGGATTTCTTCCATGCAGACA
This sequence comes from Phaethon lepturus, assembly GCF_000687285.1. NCBI lineage: Eukaryota > Metazoa > Chordata > Aves > Phaethontiformes > Phaethontidae > Phaethon > Phaethon lepturus. The sequence goes on from NW_010509936.1 coordinate 34,696, forward strand.
CTTCAGAAGACAGACCTCTGAGCCATGGGCCTCCACAGAAACCTTGCCCTGCAGCAGACCAAGGCTGGGGATGGTGAGGAAGCTGGGACAAGCTGCATGTGCTGGGGAGGGTCTAAGCAGACCTGTAGCATGTAGGAACATGCCAGGAGGCTTTTTGGACTTCAGCTAGTCCTCCAGGGATAAGCACTTGGAGAGTTTACAGCTGCCATGACCTTCTTTTTTCCTGGCCCACACCTACAGCAGATAATCTGAAACCCTATATTTTAAGTATGACTTACAATGCACTTTTTTTTTTCTTTGTTTTTACTGTAATCTCTATCACTAAGGCTGGAGTGCCTTGGATAGCTTTCCTTAAAAATCAAGGGCCTGCAAAGAGGTCTCAAATGGGAGGTAGAGAGAGATTAATTTGGACTGAAATGGAAAAAATACTGGGTTGTATAACAAAGTTTAGCCAGTGTGTGCTCTTGACCATGGAACAGGAACACAGCACAAAGTGACGGGACTGCTGGAAATTTCAGCATCAAACTGCACTGAGTACCAAGAGCACAAAAAAGTCAGTAACGCACAGGTAAGGTTCTAAAAGTGACCACTGGCAAGAAGAGAGGTGCTTAGACAGCAGGGTCACTGGGGAGAGGCAGGTCTTGAGGTCCTCCAGGCTCTGAAGGTCAAGTTATCTTTAAAAATTTTGCTCTGCGTTCCGATCTCACTGCTCAGGGTATCTATATCAACCACATCAAACAAACCACGCCAAGCGTCCCTTGCAGACTTTTGGAGTTTTCAGTCTTCTGTTTTAAAGGAGGCATCTCCTTCCCTCCTACATCAAGCTCACTTCTGCCCAATTCCCCAGGAACAGATCTTCATCTGTGGGATGGGGCTGATCTTCTGAGGGGAGAGACAGCGGAGCAGATTCAGAGCATGGTGTCCGCTACAGGGCAGATGTGGGGCAGCACAGCCTGGGGGCACGGGGTAGGAAGGCCCTTCCAAGATGTGCACTTTCCTCTTACAACCGCATGTGAAAGGACTGAAGTTGAAAAAGAGAATTAAGGAGGAGTGCAGGGATAGTGCAGCACACAAAAAAGAGGAAAGTATTTGGGGAACACCTCCTTCGCTCAGGGACATCCCAGTTTTTCAGGGTAGGGAAGCCAAAAGTTGAATCCATAGACAGTAATCTATGTGTGGCACCAAAAAAGATGTGTGGCATTTGCAGTATCAGTATCTCCTCTCATATTACCTCTTTACTTGGGGGATGTTCTCCTGGTGACCTTTTGGCACTGAATATGAGCACAGTTCTGGGGTGAAAGGGGTTTTTTATATGTTGTTTCCTTTGCGGTTCCAAAGAGGATACACAGTGCCTCTGAATTTCTGTACATTAGATAGATCTGGTGCTTCACAAGAATGGGAGAGCTGGCTGCTAGATTCCCATTCAGTAAAATGGGTGAATCAAAATTTAAAAGTGCAGCAAGCTTCGGGACTAAAGGGGGAAAATGCTTGAGATATCTTACATATTACCAGAAAATACCTGCAGTATTTAGGTACTAAACTAAGCAGCAGTCCTCAATATAATAGAAGAAAATTATTCTGCATGTTTGTCTCTTAAAAACAAGGCTCAGTTCATTGGACCCAGCAGGTAGGAACCATGCAATGTTAGTAACTTTCTTAGAAAGTATAATGGAGAGGTTCTTTTTTAATGAAAACTTTTTGCAAAACAGTTCAATAACCTTCAGAATCAGCTTAAGTCTGTTGTAACAAATATTTCATATTCCCCAGTCCTGCAACTGTTGTTTTGCTGTTTACAAAGGTTTTGTGAAGCTACTGAGAATCGTTTTACTAATCAACTGACGCATCCACTGAAACTGCATTTGCTTTTCAGCTGGGAAGCTGAAAACAAGCAGAAGAACACAGTAATGTGCCCAGTGCCTATGGACACAGAGGTTGCTTCCTTTAGAAGGGCATGATTTAAAATTAAGCCCTAATTTAATGGTGTGTTAGAAAGTGATTTTGTACCTCTAATACAAAAATACTTTTATAGTTTTGTACGGTTTGTATTTCTGAGTACACTGCTACTACTTGCATTCTTATTTGTCTTACTCTAGAATTATCATAACAAAACTGATTCAGCTACTGTGCTTAAACATGTGTTTTAAGATATGCTCTTGTATTTTATATTTGTTACATTGCTGTAGAGAGAGTATGAGATGGATTTCTGATGGTGTCTCTATACTCCACTGTATTAAAACAAACTGTAGGTTAGTTGTAACCTTAATTTTCCTTATTTCTCTCTCCCACTTTTTCTATTGCCTTTATACTATCATGGCTTAAATCTGACCAGAAGCTCCTTGAGGAACAGTCTGGTCTCTTTGTAGTACCACAGAGTATGCAACATACTTAGAGTAGAAGTAAAATAAAATTATAATAAAGAATATAGAAGATTTTGCATGTAAGTAGCTATGTGTATTACTAGGTCACATTGCATATCTGTAAAATGCCTTAACTGGAAATGGTAGCCTTAGGAATGATTTTCCTAGCCCTCAGAAATGTGGCTAAAAACTAGGAATAGTATATATGAGGAAGGCTGTTGGTGTTAATTGTGTTTAATGAAATAACAACCTGTTGAGCAAAGATGCAATTCCAAATGTATAAGTGAAGTAAAAGATTACAAATATAAATTAATTCAGCATGATCAGATGTGAAACAGCCTACATTTCAGAAGCCACAGTGAGATTCATGATAGCAGAATATGGTTTTGTTCTGTTTCAGTCTTTGCACAAGAAGGTACACTGACGTTTCTTTAAAACTGGAGAAATTTTTCATAAATACGTTAAAAATAGTATTTCTATAAATAATGGGAATCTCACTAATACCTTGGACATGTAGCATGGTCTTATTTTAATATCAGGGTTGTTTTTTTTTAATGTTGGGCCAGGCTTTCAGCTTCTATAACTGAATATAGCTCCATTGGGGTTCAATATTCTCCATATTCCCCAACAACTGATGGTGCATTGGTTCAGTCTGGAATCACCTTTTGGGACACCAATTACAGCCATTGCTGACATTCTGCTTACTCTTTTGCTTTAGTGGTACTTGGTCATGGACTACTCTATTTAAAGCATAGCAGCATGTATGAACATGTAATAGCATCTGACCCACCCCTGAACCTAGGACCTAGTTAATAGTGCCGATACCTGTCCTATAAATCAGAGGATATTAACAGATATGGTAAAACATAGCAGAGTCATTTATTTTGCTTTTCTCAGAATTAGGTAAATGCTGTGAAAGTATTCACAACTGTAATTTAACATTCCTTAACCAATTGATTTTGATTGTCACACCTTTTTTCCACTGCCTTGATATTTAACTGTCTCCATACAAGGTAGAATACCTATAGGCAACAGATACAGAAGAATTGGTGGGAGATGTCTTGCTGGAGCCTTGATGCTACCACACCTACAATCTACCAGGGTCTTAGAGGGTAGACTCGTACCACTGTGCCAAACCCTGCCTGTAGGACACCAGTGGCCTATGCTCTTACCCGCTACTAATAGGTTTCCCTAAAGATGCTTGGGGAGGTTGCGTTCAGACCCTGCATGGTGTGCCTGCTCCCCGTCACGGGTCTGGCACCTGCTCCCTCTTCCCCAGGGATGGAAAGAAGCACTGCAGTCAATCCATCCCAATGTCTTTGGCCACACAGCCCTCTAACCAAAGGGTAAGTTGCCATGTGAATATCTGAACCAGCCAGAGAAGTCTGACTTTTTCTTTTTGCCTTTTGGGAAAACTGATTATTTCATGCTTCATAGCTTTATTGCCCAATGAGAGTTTGTTTACCAGCTCCACTCTCATGAGTACGTAACTGTGAAAAGACTCAGTGGCAAATAAGTTCCTGTTGGAAATAGTCTGGAGTTTCTTTTGAAGCCACACCTGTTCGTATGATATAAGCCTCTTAGGTGAGTCTCCTGCTTTCTCATGGCATTGAGAAACAGAGTATGTCACACCCCAATGAAAAGCAAGGTAGGGCTGTACTGAGCACACAAACACATGTACAAGAAAACTAATGTCTTCAGACTGCCAAACATTATCCATTTAGCCATATCTAATGTCTGCACTCACACACACAAAATACTTGTTGCCTGAGTAGTATTTCTTTTTGCTTGAGAGGGAAAACGAAAGAAAGGGCAAAGGCGAGGTTTCCAGGAGGGGATAGACAAAATGGTTTTGATTCAACTGTGATTGAGTGAGCTGAAGACAAAATGTCTACTGGTTTCTACAGATGCCAAGTTCCTTAAGGGTGTGATACACCAAAACAGAATATAGTATTTCCATATCTGAAATTACCATACTTACAAGCCTGAAAAGAACCCTTAACTGACATAAAAAACAGAGCAAGTCACTAAGAAATGGATGAGTAGATACAATCTTGTAACAGCCCCTTTCGGAGGATGCAGTAATTTGTAGATACTTGCTTCCTACTTATCAAAATTAACCATCACACCTTACACTGACACCATGGTGTTGGAACACATGATGCAATGCAAGGGTGACTCACGATGACGAGTACACAGAATGAACCTGCTCCCTGTATTTCAGGTAATCCAGCCAGTTCTCATTTACTGGTGAAGGATGAAACTTCTTGTCCTTAGTCAAAGGGCACAGCAGCTGTGTCACCCAGACATGGTGCCAACACTTCCACGACATCTCCAAGCTCACTCAAGGGAATACCTGTTCAAGAGCAGTTTTGTTTACGGCTTTTTGGCACACACAGACGAGTTAAAGGACAAAATCAAGTGCTAACCATTTGGCTTTCACTTTCACACTCTGTGCTGAGGTCTCAAACTTAAAAGAAGGTAGAGGCAATTGCTCAGTCATCTGTTAGTTCACTTTTTTCAATATACGAAACAGATTATGCTCCTGAGCAAGGCAAAATTTTGATGGATCCTGCAGCTGTTCCCACTGTTTCTTCCCTGATATCCAGGTTGATATCACCAACATTGACAGAACAGCAACCAGCTGCTTCTACTTCTGTTCCTGGCAAGACTTTACTCTTACAAATGTAAGCATGCCCGACGACAGACACTGGTGGTTGCTAAGGGCAGTTGATTCCAGAAGCAGGTGAGTATATATTCCATTTCAGGGGCATAATTTTGGACACCATTCATCCATGCCAAATCAAATTAATTCCTGTCAGTACATCTTTATATAACAGTCAGTCTCTGGGACAATGTCAAGAACTGAACTGGGAAAAGAACTGCTGGGTAAAAGCAGAAGTCACTACATAAAAAGACCGTGATGCTCAGAGATCTAATAATCCCACGTCTCTTCTAAGTAGTAGTCCCTGGTATGCATCCAGTTCACACAACACCAAAGAACTTAAATTTACAATAAAGAAACAAAAATATGCTCTGCTTAAGGAAAGAAAAATGTATGCAGAATTTTATAAAATTGCCATTTAAAGAGCAGGAGTTCTCAGACTTTTCTCAGAGCTGCCTCCTTTGTAACACATCAAAGCTCAGCCTTCTCTCTCACTCGCTGTGTGCTTAATTATAAGAATATTCCATTGCAAAGAAATTCAGAAGAGCATCAAACTGTGGGGCTTTTGTAATGGGCTTAAATGGTAACTGAAACTTGTTAATTTCCCCATCAGTGTTCCCCCTTTCTTAAGGAGTAACTCATGTCAAGCAGGATGCAACAACACAACTAAGGATGATTCTTCATTTGCAAAGAACCTAAAAATGCTATGGAAACGTTGAATATTTTTAGAAACAGAAACTCAGATAGCATCGGTTATCTAGAGAGAAACTGAAAACCCTGGTCTCAAACTGTGCCTGTCTAGACTCAATGTATATTAGTCTTCTGAGCCACTTAACAGCTGCTTCACTGTGAGAGTGGTAATTAAATAACCACAGCAGAAATACAAAGGACCACAAAGACATCACAGGAAACTTGGCAGCTCAGACATGTCAGGTCACCGTGTTAGTTACCCGTTGTCATTGCTTCTAGCTGGATACTCGTCCCTGTGCAAAGCCAGAGCCTGCAACGTCTGCGGCGCTGATCTGAAACTCCCTTGCGTGAAGGACTCACCACGGTTTCAGCTAGTCTTGGTTCTTCACACCACGCACCTCCCTGCTGTACCCGAGTGGCCACCCAGGTCGTAACGACCCATTAGCATTGCCCAATTCAGCACGTAATTGCGAAAATGGCTGTGCGACTGCAGGTCCACAACAAGAGAGTGGTTGTATCCTTCCGGAAAAAAACATTTATCTGAAATAGCAGGTCTGGACTATGCTATAAACACATTTTGGGACACCGGAGCTTCTTAGGTACAAAGGCCTGTTGCTTGCAATGCCTTTAAACAGAAGGTATAGAAATGCAGGTACTGCTTTTGCAGGATGTGTACCTGTATTTGATACGGTTAGTAAGAGGTGCTCCTGAATAACAGTCGGGAAAACTTGCTCAGAGTTGTAGTGAAATATTATTTGCACAGCAGTTTTTATCACGTTCCTGTGAGAAGAACTCTATTTTTGAGCTTGGTTTCACAAAATAGCTAAGTAAGCAACTCTGGAATCATTCATATTTGATTGATTGAAATATTGTGTTAACTATTTAGAAACAACTGTTTCTAAAACATTTAAGTAATAGCCACTGAAATAATTTTTTTAAAAAGCAGTCTGAAAAAGCCAGGTGAGTTTTCCTTTAACAATTTTAGCAGTGTATTTTTATCCTCAGGCTACACTGTCCTCAGCTTTGTTCAGCAGCACCCAGGTAGAGACTGGACCCGTCAAGCTGTCCCTTTCCACCACTGCTATGAACCTGGGACTCTCTGTGATGAGAACCAAGAACACGGGTAGAACGGATGTCTCAAGGAGTTCTGGCTACTCAAATATAACTTTTCTTTCCGTTTTCAGTCTGCAGCTCCACTCAAATTCTGGGAGATTGCATGCAAATACTTGCAGATATGAGGAAGGAGATCTCAGCACTCCATACTGGAGTGCAGAGTGATTCCTGAAGACTTGGCAACTGTGCAGTGGTTGGGAAAGACACAAATAGGGGTCGTATCTTCGCAGGTGCGTGGGAAAGAGACATTCCTTAGGGAAGCTAGTGGAGTATGCAGTGATTCTAGCCCTTGAGACACGAGTAGGAAACCCTGTGAGATGTGTTGATGACTATGTTCAATCACAAGAGATATCTTGTAATCAATGTGTTAATTGTGGACTTCAGATATTGCCAGGCACTCTGCTTCAAGGTGGGGCTGAACCTGATTTCTAAGCCAGATACCTTTCTAAAGCACCTATTTGCTCCACTCCCCTAATACCGCGGTGCTTTGATAAGTAAGGACCAAAACATCTTTATGACTTTGCTCACCTACCTGGCCAAGGCGGCTTTGCTTCTCATGGCTGTAGTAGTGAGAACGGACTGTGGGCTTTCCAGCCACTCCTGGATCTGCTTCCACTGAACTCAGGAACCACCTCCCACCCCAGCCACCATTTCTGTACCACTGGTGTCCAGTGTTTGGGACCCAGGAGTGCACCAGTTGCTTTATTAAGGATTAATTTCTGTGTCGGTGTCTATAGATACATCTAGCTATATATTTGTATCTATTCTCATTCTTGGAGTGTCAAATATTTGTTGATGGAAGCATCAAACATTAATTTTAAATCTAGTGTCATATTCAGTCATGAAACATCACTGCTTAGTTCACTTCTTCTGTGGATGGACTCTGTTCACCCTATCATATTTTCCCTTGATTTCACCCTTTTTGGCTCTTGCTCTCAGTTTAAAAAAGCATTAATATTTTTGGTCCTCTAGCTCAAGGGGGCCCTCTGACCCCAATTTCTGTTCTGTTGCTCCCAGACCAAATTCTTTCCCTCAGTTCTAGCCCTTGCTGGTTGCCTTTGGTTCCTAACTCCCTGAACAACTGTCCCTTTATTGAATCCAATAAGACTTTGAAATTGTGCTCTTGACTGCCCTTGCCTCGGTTAACAAGAATTCAACAGTTTCACAGCAAAAAGGATTGCTAGATACTAATAACCCGCAGTGTCTACTTAGGTCCAATGTCTGAAAAAAAGAAACCGGACTACATATTTCTATTGGTAGTATGCTTTTTAACTTTTAAAATCAGCATTTATTTATGGGAGATTCTTATTTGCAAGAGTGTTCATATTGACGGAAACTCTCAGAAACTCTCCCACTGAATGGATGCTTGCTTTTCCAAAACTCATGCAGGATTTACCTATCTAATCCATTTACAATTTTGTTTGATTTTTCTCCTTATCTTTATAAAACAGAATTGTCCATACAGGACATTAACTATTACGAGGTGATGTTAATGGCCAACTGAGCACCATGAATTAAGAAATAAATTATAGTCAGATTTAGAAGCCCATGCATAGTGTGTATCTGACTGGACAATGAACAATTTTTTTTTTTTAATGATACGTGTGAAAAAATCAAAGTTTATTCTCAGAACTTTTAATGAAAAACATAAATTTAGAACCTTATCTAAACAGAGCAAAGTGTTGTAAGACTTGATGACCTTGTCTCTCCCTATGTTCATATTCAGTGTTTCTCTAATGTGTTTTTTGATCTTTAAAAAATACTCTATTTTAACATATATTCTGCTCAGTGTGTAAAATTCTATGGCTATGCCCGCAAACAGATTTTATACTTAAAGGGAAGCTGTTTGTTTAATATTCCTTAGAGGTGTGACTTTTTAAACACTGGAACACAGAGAATATTTCTGAAACAAAGCTAGCCCCCGAAAGTGAGAGAATTTAGAGCTTAAAAAAAAAACCCTGACAAATACATATATACTGTTTCATTTTGTACCCCAGATATCATTGTCCATGAGGGATTCACAGAAATTCCATGGGAAAAACTTCAGATGTGAAAAATATCAGGGGTATCAAGCTGTTTCAACTAGATGCTTTCGCGCCTGATTGCCACCCCTTTTTCTCAGATCACCACACAGAGAGAGTCTTGGCCACCCTCCTTGTCCTGTGGCTCAGCAACAATGGAAATACTGTGGCCAGATGGTTTCCTTTTCCAGGAGTTGAGAATAGCATGATATTCCCCAGAGGGAGCATGTAATTTGTTTATAGGACATTAAATTTTTTTAAAAGCAAAAGAAAACACTGGTGTGACAATTTTGTGGCAGTTTGTATATTGGGAAATAATATCTTTCACCTTAGAGAGATTATCCTTGGCCTGAAAATCTCACAATAAAAGTGAATGGAGACAAGGGAAGATAAAAGAATAAAAAGAAGGGCAGATGAAAATGGAAAAAAGGAGCTGTTGACAGTTAGCATAACAAATTACATTGTTCTTGCTCATTGATACATGGAAATTAAAAGGAGAAACTCTGGAATACCTAACAGAAGAAAAGATAGAGCAAACACGTTTGGGGGTGGGCCTTGGAGAACAAACCCCTGTGAAACGTGGCAGAACATAGTCTAGGGAGCAAGCAGGGATGGATTATGTTTGAACAAAAAGAGACTCAGAAAAAAAGAGGACAAGAAGATTGGGCAAGGCAGGAGAAAGGGCCATTAAAATGCAAGGAAGATTGAGCCCTACTGGGCCTCCAGAGTGAAGAGTAAGAACTTCAAAGGAGGGTCAGGGAAAAGCAGTAGAGAAAGGGTAGATATTCAGAGCGTATGAAGGAAAAAGGTTGAAAAGGTCTGCATGGATGAGCAAGGGCTCCTGACCTAAATCAAACATAAAAAGGAATCTTACAAGAGGTGGGAGCAGGACAGGCAACCCAGGAGGAGTATTGACACACTCTCTGAAGTCTA
>NW_010509936.1:44505-50258 GCF_000687285.1 Phaethon lepturus
CATCTGGAGTTGAATCTGATGAGCAGTGTGAAGGACACTGTGAAAGCTTCTACAAATACCCTGTAGCAAAAGGAAGACCCCCCCACTGCTGAAGCAGGGAGGGTACCTGGTGACAAAGGACATGGAGAAGACTGAAGTACTCAGTGCCTATTTTCAGTGGAGGAGGATCAGGTTAGGGAACATTGAAGTGAACTGGACACACATGAGACCATTGGACCTGATGGGATGCACATAAATGCTGAGGGAGCTGACCAACATCATCATGAGGCCACTTTTGATTGTCTTTGAAAGGTCAGGCAGAACCAGGGAGGTTCCTGAGGACTAGGAGAAAGCAGAAGTGCCTCCTTTTTTCCAGGAAAGCAAGAAGTCAGAGTCAGGGAACTATAGGCTTATTAACCTCACCTCAATCCCTGGGAAGGTGATGGATCAACTAATCCTGGAAACAATTTCTAAACATATGAAGAACAAAAATGTGATTGGGAGTAGTCAGCATTGGTTCAGGCAGGGGGAATCATACTTAACCAACCTGATAGCCTTCTATGACCAGATGACTGGTCTGGTGAACAAGGGGTGATATCTGGATGTTGTGAATCTGAACTCTAGCAATGTTTTCAACACTGTCTCCCATAATATCTTCATAGACAAACTGACAAGGAATGAACTAGATAAGGGTATGGTGACAGGAAGTCGGCTGAACAGCCAGGCTCCAAACCTTGTGATCAGTGGCAAGAAGTCCAGCTGGGGCCAGTCAATATTGGAGTGCATCAGGGGGCAATAGTGCAGCCAATGCTGTTTGACCTCTTCATTAATGACAGGGTGCACCCTCAGAAGGTTTGCAGATGATACAAAAATGGGAGGAGTAGCTGATACAACACATGGGTGGACTGCCATTCAGAGGAACTTTGACAGGCTAGAGAAGTAGGCCGACAGGCACCATATGGAGTTCAAGAAAGGGAAAAGCCAGTCCTGTATCTAGGGAGGAACAACCCCAGGCACCAGTACACATTGAGGGCCAACTATCTGGAAGGCAGCTTTGCAGAGAAGGACCCAGGGGTGCTGGTGGACACAAAGTTGACCATAAGCAGCAATGTGCCCTTGTGACAAAGCCCAATAGCACCCTGCTTTGCATTATTCTGTGTGTTACCACTACAGGAGAGGCACAGACACAGTGGAGTGAGTCCAGCTTAGGGCCACAAAGATGATGGGGGGACTGTGGCGTCTGACACATGAGGAGAGGCTGAGAGAGCTGGGATTGTTCAGCCTGGAGAACAAAAGGCTCAGGACAATGTTAATAATGTGCACAAACACCTGACTGGGGGGAGTAAAGAAGATGGAGACAAACTCCAAACTGGGCAAACTACTCTAGTTGACCCTGATTGAGCAGTAGGTTGAAATAGGTGATCTCCAGAGCTCTCTTCCAGACGCAACTATTCTGTGATGCTGTGAAATTATTTGCTTTGGTTTTCTAGATTTAATTCTTCTCCAATTATTCCATAGTTTAAGGCTGACTGCATATGCATAACTCTTTTCAGCAGCAATACTTGGGATAAGGTTTATAGGTTAGTGTAGAGCTGGATCAGTTTTTCAAGAAAAATACCATGTAACTGAAACATTTGCATGGATCTTACAATATTGTTTGAGATTTTTTTTTTAAAAAGTACTTTCACATTCTCTTACAAGAAGATTCTTGAAGATCAAAAGTAGTGAAGCCTCATTCCTCACAGATTTGTACTTCGAGGTTTCACTGCAAGCTGTAGGTTTAACTTTTTCCATTCTTGGGCATCAGTAAGAGCTCTGGTGTCTAATTTTTCTGGTCTTTTATTTGTTGAGATACTCTTATCAGACAAGAGACAGCCTGTGCTATGGATAGGCTAGAACTGCGTTTGTTAAGCTTCACAGGACACTTTACATATGCTGATTAGATAGCTTGTTACTGCCAAATAAAGAGGATACGGGTGGAGTTGTCCAGTAAGTTGAGTCTCTCTCTCTCTCTCCCCACTACTAGACAGACTTCTCCTCAATATTTACAAGTGCTCTAAGACTTGAATAAAATTCTGATATGTTCAGAATTTTAGAATTTTAGAATTTATAGTTCAGAATTATAGGCAGAGAGACCAACAGGCAGAGAGCAATTGCATACACTTCTATATGCAATCCAACTAATGACTGCATACTTTTTTTCACAATTGACACAAAGGAGATTTAAACAAAAGGAAGTTGCAAGATAGAACATTTGTATAATAACAAACATGCTGAGCAGTAATATACAAATTTTTTTATTTTATTCAAAGAAAAGCAACAAAAAAGCTATTTTAATAAAAGGTTACTTATATGTGTCCAACATCCTGCTTCGCCTTGGAGGCAGACTTTTCAAAGTTTGAATTATTAAAACTTTGTTTCAAAGACACACCATTCCTACCAATACATATTCCCTTTATCATAAGGTATTTTACAAAGCAGGTCAAGAGTGCAGATACATAAATGGATCTAATCATTGTGCACAGGGAAAAACGTATACTGTCTGTCCCCTTATTTCCGTATTTTTATAAAGAAAAATGCACAAAGCAAGAGAAAGCTCATTTGTTTTTGCCTTCTATTTGCCCAGAACCTCAGTGACATCATTCTGAACAGGAACAGTAATAGTATAGTGAACTGGGGAATGTGTACTTGGAAATACTAACAAAGGCACACACAAGCTGTGAAATAGCATTTCAGCAGGTTTTAAATACATTTTGAACTGGAATTCATGTGACAAACCATTTTGCCATCTGAAGATGGAGAACTCAATCACAATATTCTCTCTCCAAAGTTTATGTATAGGATGGTTTTCAACAGAAACTCTGATGGTTTAGGAGGAAACTGAAAAGTCTGTGTGTGGGTTAAAAGCTTCTACAGATATACTAGTAAGAGAATCTTTTGTGGTTTTAGTTTCCATAGTCTTGTCAGAAATAATACCAGTATCACTGCAGGTTAACAGAGTAATGTTCTTTTGCTAATGATCTAGATGTACATATCCATTTTTGTCTGTTCAAAATTACATAAGAGTGTTTCTGTTGCATCATTTTTGCTGTCAGAGCAACAAGTCTCATATTTAGGACCCTTAGGAAGGAGATTGCTATTAAATTAATCTTTTTCAGTCTGCAACAAAGCTACACACAAACATTGTTAACTAAATTAATCAATATTTTGGCTACAGGATGAATGAACCAAGAACAGTGGCTCTATAGCACACGGGAGGGCTGGGGTTTTGTTTGTTTGCTTTTATTTCACAGTACACATTAGCATAAGTCCAAAGCATTTGATTAAAACACCAGGGTGTATCAAGCCTTCGAGGCATGATGAGGCATCTTTGAAGAGGAGGCAGATTTGCACTATCTGAAGAACACTGCTCTCTGTGAATCATTGCACTTGACACTAATGGGAGGGGACATAAGGAGCATGTCCTCTACACTGAACTGTCACAGTTCCGGATGGCCCCTTGTTCCAGGGAATCTTTATTCGTTACTCTCCCACACCTGCTTAAAGAACCATGTTGCAGGGTTTGACCACAGAAGTTACTCAGATGGAAGGCCTCACCTTACCTGACTTTCCTCCACCATGCTCCCAAGGAATCTCCTGAAAGTGTATTGGACCTTCCTATTTTAAACCAGACATCTACCTGAGTGTTGAGTGCTGCAGCTTTTCAGCTTAAACCCCTCACGAGAAAGCAGCTCTTTCTCCCCACGCAACAAAGCCAGCAGGACAGAATGCTCTCCCAGAGGGGATGTCAGAAACATGGATCCTTTGCTAAACCAAAGTTATTTAGGCTACCTTGGCATTTTCCTGCGTAATTCATTGGTGTGGTTTGCTGAAGTGTAGGAATCTGTAGCAGCTTAAATAACCTTTATTCATTTTAATTATGAAGAAGCTTCAGCAAAGTTCATTTGCATGGAGCCATTGACCCTACCTATTGCAAAAGAAGCAGCCTGTCAATGTAATCTCCCAGGCAAACACCTTCTAGGACAAAGAATACGCTTTACTGCTTCAGCTCAATACTTTTTCAAAACCAGAAAAAAGTTTAATAAACTGATAAACTGCGATTATTTCCTCAACTGACTATTAAAGACAGGCTCTCAATCTTCCTAAATTCACTCTACTGTCATATTTTAATGCAAGATACTGTTTTGCATAGGCTGTTTCTGCCTTGGAAGAGAGATATAATCTAACCAGATAAGGGTTATGTCAGCTATAATTCTAAAAATTCATACATATCAGCTCATAATTCTCTGGCTAGACTAGTCTTGTGACAGTGCCAAAATTGAGCAAAACTCAAATCACAGCTAAAAGATGTATATAAAGCTCACTGAGGCTATCTTAAGTCAATATACATGTGATCATTAGACTAACTGCAGGAACAAATAGAAAAATGAAAAACTGGCACTTTGAGTTACAAATGAGATATGGACACAATCTGTGATGGGGGAATTTTAAAATTAACATAATTTGCTTTACTTGAAAAATTAATTTTAAGGAAGTTTTACTAAGAAAATACTGAAGCCAGTGTAAAGGTATGTTGCTAGCCACCATGACTTACGTGGGAACTAATGTTAAACAGTAACAGACTATACAGGCAGTGCTGGCTCTAGGATAGACTGATACCTCACCTGTTCTTACCAGAGTTATCAGTAGCTTTTTGCTTTCAATTTCAAATTGTGCTTTTAATTTAGCCAATTTCTTGCCACACCATGTGAGAACCTAGCTTTTCTGACAGTAAGTTGCCTTTAAATCTCTACATCATAACATCATACACAACTAGAGGTACCTTGAAACCTAATTCTTCTTCTAATTCTTCATCTGCATTAATAATTGAGAGTTGTGGAAGAGAAAAACGTGTTAGAGAGTGTGCATACACTGTAGTGTTCAGTTTGTGCTACTGGTCAAGAGTCCTGAGGCAGGAGTGTTCCTTCTCATGTACAGGTAACCATAATCTCTTATGTATGGCTGTGCTTCCAGGCTAGAACTAACCTGCACCTGGCAAGCTCAGTATGCAGGCACAGGCACTCAAGTAATTTCGTCTTTCCACAGCATACCCCAGATCAGTGGAGTTAAATTTGAAACGGCTAATGCAATGCATGTTTGCCTATTACACAACCAGCTGAAGAGATAAATTGATGTTTCTGACCCCAGATCCAGAACACTAGTGTAAACCGCATAAGGTGAAGTGCTGGGAAGTTTCTTCATATGGATCCCCTCAAAAAGAGGGAAAACATCACAGTAATAGGAACTGCTATAAACACTGTAATGAAATAAAGGCAAGATGAGACGGCTCAGATGACTAGCAACAAGCAACAGACTCTTTCATTAACTGGGCACTAACCCAAACCTAGCCAAGACTGGTAGTTGCCAGGTTGCTTTTCCACTGCATGGGCCCTGCTGACGGTAGCTGTGGTGTGACTGCTGGCATCATCACTCCAGTCCTCTCGGCAGCTGGTCTGACTCGGGAGGGGGATCTGCACCATCAGTGACTACCAGGTGCACACCTAAGCTGGAAATAGCAATCCTACCCTGCAGCATTCAAGGTCACCGAGAAAGCTTCCAGACTCGAAAACAATAAATAAAAAAATAATAACGGCTACGCAGCCTTATGAGTCCATGTGTGCCAGATCAGCTCGGCAACAACCGGCTGCGCCGAGCACTACTTCAGTGGATAAAGGGCTGTGATCTCCTCAGCTGCGGCGACATGGCCTTCGCGGCGCAGGGAGCCATTTAAAAAG
>NW_010509937.1:0-712 GCF_000687285.1 Phaethon lepturus
GACATGGACCTGTTGGAGCGGGTACAGAGGACAGCCAAGAAAATGGTCCAAGGGATGGAACACCTCTGCTACAAATATGGTCTGAGAGAGTTGGGGTTGTTTAGCCTGGAGAAGAGAAGGCTCAGGGAGGCCTTTCAATACTTAACTAACACTTTAACTAATCTGATATCATTCTATGATAAGGTCAGCCACCTAGTGGATGAAGGGAAGGCAGTGAATGTAGTTTTTCTGCATTTTAGTAAGGCTTTTGATACTGTCCCTCACAGCATTCTTCTGGACAAGTTGTCCAACTATGGGATGAGCAGGTACATGGTGCACTGGGTGAAGAATTGGTTGGACAGCAGGACTCAAAGGGTTGTAGCAAATGGGGCTAAGTCCATCCACCTAGTGGATGAAGGGAAGGTAGTGGATGTAGTTTCTCTGGATTTTAGTAAGGCTTTTGATATCTTTCTGGACAAGTTGTCCAACTGTGTGATGAGCAAGTAGACAGTGTGCTGAAGAACTGACTGAATGGCAGGGCTCAAAGAGTTGTTGTGAATGGGGCTACATGTGGCTGGTGACCAGTCACCAGCAGTGTACCTCAGAGCTCAGTTCTAGGGCCAGTTCTGTTCAATATTTTTATCAATGATCTGGAGGCAGGAGTTAAATGTACCCTTAGTAAGTTTTCCAATAATACTAAACGGGGAGGTGCTGTTGACTCTCTCAAGGGACA
>NW_010509938.1:0-60759 GCF_000687285.1 Phaethon lepturus
TTTCCTTGAGAAAGGTCTCCCCTTTGCAGAAGGGAAAAAGACAAGGGGAAGAAAAGGAGAAAGACCAACCTCTGCTTGACAGTCTGCTCTTGCAGTTTCAGGGGGAAAAAAGAAAAGGAAAGGAAAAAAAAAAAGACTGACGATGAGGAAGGTTAATATGGGAGACCAGAAGTATGCACACTGTCTGCTTTTATGGTATTGCATCACCTGCAATAACAGCCTCTGTCTAAATACACACCAGCCTTGATCATATGGTTTATGACACCAGCCGCTCTTGGTGACTCGGCTATAAACTGTGTTAAGCTACGTTCCCTCTCTACTCTAGTCTCTTTTTGATTATAACTTTGGTCTGACTTCCCCTCTGCAGGACCCCTGGACTGCAAAAGCAGCCCTATTTGTTTTTGCATCAGGAGAGTGAGAAGTGCTGTGGGCTCACTGACTTGGCGAGCATGTGCCCGAGCTACTGAGCTGCCCTCTCTACCCCTGCCCACAACACTCCGTGCTTTCTGCATTGCAGTCTGCCCAGGAAAGGGGTGCAGTATGGGTGGTGGTGGTGGTGTCCTAGGATGTCCCCAAGTTGCTTTGGAGGGAGGGCAAAATAATAAAAAGAGAGGTCATGCTCTTCTCCCATCCAAAACTAAGATTGTAAGTAATACCCTGTATGCAAAAGGTTGTAAGTCTGCACCTGGGCAGAGCTTGGGCAGATCTGGACCACACATGGTCAGGAGTGTCCTGAGGAGGTGGAAGGGGTGGCAGCTGTGCCATGCTATGCCATTGCCCAAGACAAAGACCAAGTCACAGAAAGGGGGAAACTGAAGCCACCAGTGAAAAACAGCACCTGTGAACAAAAGCATATTTTTTTGCCTGCGTGTTCAGTCCCATACCCCACTGTCATTTTCTTTTTCACCTCTGAGCTGACGCTATGTGTGTGTTTTGTAGCTCTCAGTCGCTCTAAGTGTTTGGATCTTTCAGCCCATGAGGTGTCTAATTCAATAGTCTTTTGAGGACATCTACTATGAAATTCTCCACTGTTGATACAATCCCAGGTGGTTATTCTGCCACACTTCACTCGTGTAACCCACTCATCCATTCACTTTTCCACTAATATAATGACCTACATGCAAAAGACTTATTTTCTGGTACCGTTTCCATAGCAATGCAGCATGGGGAACGCAGACAAACCAGTAATAATGAAGCAGATTCCTTTTCTGTGAAATCAAGACCTCTTTGAAAGTCGAGTTCGATTTAAGGGAAAGTCGGGATCCGCGGGGAGTCGGATTTCCAGTCCGGATCTCCGCGCCCTCTAGTGCCGGAGGCAGGCGGGGGAGAGCATCCCTGGGCACAGGGGATGAGAAGCTTCCCGGCAAATTACAGGGAAGGGAGAGAAACAAGTGGTATGAGATAAGGACATTCCTTCCAGTGTCTGTTTCCATCCAGCTGTTCACTATTCTAAATCCCAAGCTGCAAAAAAAGGCAGGTGGGGTTCAACCGATGCTGATTTGGTCACCCACAGGCTAATGCTGCAGGTCCTGTGGGGTAGGTTAAACTACGGAAGAACAGGCAGGAAGAAATTAGAGCTGGGAAGCCCAGTTTGTATCTCTCCATTTATTCACAAATTTTGAATCTCTCTGGCTTTGAGCTTCTCAGCTTGCAGCAACTTGCAGCTAAGTTTCAGAGATTTGAAGGCACAGAAGAGGATTACTCATTTGTGAAAATGCTGCCCTGAACTTCTATGGGATTTTTGGGTGGGTGGGTGGACAACAGCGATCAGAATAAGGAAAGCTAAAGGGGCTTAGATCCAGCTCATATGAATGACAGGGATAACTTTTTCACAAATGCTTGTAGCCTTAAATCTTAAAAAGCTTAAATATTATGGTAGCATTTCAAGCCCTGTTAAATCCGAGCCTGGATGCCCATCTCTAAGAACCAGGCTGCACAAAGGACCAAGCACTGGAAAGTGCTGTAACTAAATGAGACAATCATCATGCTCCCTACACACCACCTTACCCATCTTTTCTGGTTCCTATACATTGTCAAAGATAGCTTTCAGTTTTCCCAGGGTCTCCACAGCTTTTCCTGGGTTGGAGCTTCCCAAAAGATGCAGGGTTATCTGCTTGCTTTGTCCTCATCCCACCAGCTGAATGCCAAACGCCTGTGCCTAGCAGAGTGCATTCCCTAGCTCTCCATACCAAGCTGAGTGGGATTGCTTAGTGACTTATCCCACTGCCTTCCTACCTCTCCCTGATACAAGTGAGCAGAATTAAAAGATGAGGCCACCCCTGGAGTTGTATTAAAAGGCTGCATCCCTTTTCCATGGGCCCTGAGCTTGTTTCTGTGTCAAAATGCTTTAGGCTGTGGAGTTGCCTGTCATTTCAGACCGTCTGTCCTACCTTTAAAGCTGTATCATTACCTCTATCTAACACCGTGTGTTCCCTGTAGAGAGAGATACATATCAGCAGGTGTTCCTAAGAGACATTTCTCATCTAACGCAATTTTGAGTCCCAAGAGGATGGGATAGGGTGAAGTGAGTTTCACCTCATTTCCGTCAAGCACTTCTTAAAGAATGCTTGCCAGTGAGATTAATACACAGAATGGGATTTCAGTAGTCCATGTGATTCATTTATTCATTTTTAAGGATATGATAAGGATAAAATGAAACAGAGCATTGTTTAGGGCTGCTACTATGCTGAGGGCCTTCTGCATGTTTTGCTTTTGATGAGATGATCCTCTGATTCCTGTCTTTCCAGTACCTCTTTTGATTCCATGGTCTAGATTCTGATCTTAATTATATTGTTTCAAATCACAGGTGACTCCACTGACTTTAATTACTTCTGGTTTATTCTAGTGCAACTGAGCTCAGAATTTGACTTTCACAGAAGCATAGTAAGTGTTGTAATCAGAATATGCCAGTGTTTTGACAATTGGTCATGGAACAGCTCTGTTTCATCAGCCTCTGCCGAAAGGGAAATGCAACATGATAATAGGCACTGGGAACAGTATGGGGCACCTCTGACAGTGATGACAATAAAGATCTCTATGAGAGGCCACAATAAGGTGAGAAATCCTGTAAACCACCATCTCCCAGGGTTTTCCTCAAGCTCTTAGAAAAGCTCTGAGTAAACTGTGCGTAGGTGTGGGGTTTTTTAGGTTTTTGTTCTTTTTTTTTTTTTTTTTTTTTTGAGAAAGAGGTGGTGAGCCAAAAAATATCTTCATAGATCTTTCTTCTGAATCATTGTGAAAATTAGTGTTGGAAACCAAGGAGATAAAATAGACCTAGCTGTTTAAAAGAATTATCTTTCTTAGTAATTTCTCTGGCTCAGGCTTCTCAGGTAGTCTGAGTATGTAAAGCTCTCTTGATTTCAGTGGGGATAGAATGATCTGCAAACTCTGAGAATTAGACCCTTCATTTTTATAAGCCATGCCAACATGTGAGAGAGAAAAATAAGAAAGATCTGTCCATGGGAAACAATAAGTTTCTGGTACAGCCCTTAGCATTTTCATAGATACTTGAGAAATATTTTCTTGTCTTTGCAATGAATTACTGTTGTCTATTTTACACTCATATATCTCGTATTTAGTCAATTAGAAAGCAGAGTGGTCATATGTTGAAAACGATTCACAAATTTGTTCATGAATAATAGCAACAAGCTCATACCACTGTGATTTCTGAGGTCATTTAGTGCAAGCTGGTGACCAATGATTTATTCATGAAAATATTCATACATCTCATAAGTTTCATGAATGTTAGCATGAATAATTAATGAAAATTGTGTTATTTGTTATTATTACTCATTATTTTCCTATTCAAAAAGGCATCAGTCACCCAGTTAAAGAACATTAGAACATAATGATTGCAACATAGGATCAGGCAGGTGTTTCGTCTTGTCCAGTATACTGTTTCTATCAATGTCCCTTACCACGTGCTTCGGAGGCAGGTGCAGGGAACGCTGCCCACGATAAATGCACTGTGCTCAAGTAAAATGTTTTAATATCCACCAGCTTGTGTTTGCTCGCTGCCCAGAGACCATTCCTAAATGAAAACAGATACCTGCCTTCCGTACCAAATGGAAACCTTGAGCCATTCTAGACAAACTGCAGATATTCTCTCCAGCCAGATAAGCTGCTAATCCAGTTTTGCCTCCCAGTAAATTCACTACCTTAGTGATAGCATGTAGCAGTGAGTTCAGTAGGTTAATTACATATTTTCTTGGGAAAACCACACTCCAAACAACCTTTGATCTATTTAAATTAGTTGTCTTTCAACGTTATTGCTACCTCTCGGTTATATGACATGAAAAGGCCAACAGGAGCACCAAGTTCATTTTATAGGTGCCAGTCATTTACTCAACCATGAACCCTCTTGTTTTTTTCTTCTCTCAGTTAGAAACTCCCAGGGTTCTCAGTCACTTTGCACGTCTTAAAAACTGCTAATTCCTCCATCTCTTTCTTTGGTGATAGATTGACCAACGTGGACACTGTTTTCCAGGTGAGGACTATTGGCTTACACAACAAAACTGTACAAAAGTTTATTTTTTTGTTTTTGGGTTTGGGGTTTTATTTTGACAGCTGCTGTAATTGAGCAGAATTTGCAACTGGATTGTCCACAGTGATGCCAATATCATTCCTTGAATGGTCACAGCTGGCTTAGAACCCAGGCAGGTTTCTGAATATTTCACTCCACCTGTGATTGTTCTGCGTTGGCCAGGACTTACTTCCATTTGCTGTCCGAATGTTAACCCAACTTAATTAGCATAGTCTGAAATATTTCAATCCTCATTCCCTTTTTCTAACAGCAATAATTTCAGTAAAGAAGATATATGTGGTATAGAATCTTGGACCACCCAACTTTTAGTCTTTTACAGTGAAAAATGATTATTCATGTGTAGTTCTTGCTTTCTCTCTTTTAAACAGTTTCCAACTTGTGTAATAATAAGCTACATTTTCTATGATGACTGAAACTCTTTGAAAGAGATTTGTCAAAGGATTTAAGAAGCTATATAAACACCTATACATATACTTACCAGGTTGTTTTTCTTGGTCTATTAGCTTGATGTTTAAAAGAATATATAGAAGAGACATTTCTTTGAAAGAAACTATGTTGGTTTTTTTTTTCTCTCCTCAATGTAATTGTAGTTTTTGTTAGTTTCAATCAATTTACCTGGAAGTGAAATAAGACTTTTCAGTATATAATACCTAAGATCAATCCAATGCCTGTCCTAAAGATAGTTATGTGAGCTTCTACCCTCCAGTCCTTCTGTAGCATATCTGACTTCAGCGACAGCTTGCGTATTTTAGCTATCAGTGCAGCCACTTCATTTTCAAATGCTTTCCAAACCCTTGCATACATAACTATGAGGCCCTTGTGACATGCTGTTATTTAGTTTATCAGTTCGTTCCAGTGTTTCCCCTTTCAACGTTTCACATTCTGACAGCTCATGTCCTTTCTTGTCTTGAAAAAAATACGTCTTAGTGTGGACATTGGCACAGTATCATTTGCGGGGAAGATTTACCCGTATGAATCATTCAGAACCTCTGCAAAGTCCTTTTGCTGATTAATTGTTCCCATTCCCCCCTCGATGTGCAGCAGATCCCATTAGTTCCCTCCTAAACAGGGTGAATTTAAGACCTTTCAGAAATGTCCTGCAGTTCCCCCCCATCTGCCTGCCCCTCTCAAACTCTTGTCAGTTAACACATCCTTGGCCCTCTTCACTTACAGCTGACATTTTGTTTGTCTTTTATTATAATTTCCCTCTCTTAGACAGGGGCTTCACCAAAGCTGAAGTGTCATTTCCTGAAAGCTGGTTGCTTGGCTCAACCAACCTCCTGGACCTTAACGTTTCACAATATCCTTTTTTGTTTTCCTATCTTGTCTTTCAGTTTGCTTTCTGCATGATTTCACTGAATCAGAAACTGTCTGCTAATATACCTGTTGGTTTGGATCTATGGATTTTACATTCTTTTTCTTCCATTATTGGGTTTTTTTTTGTTTGTTGTTTTTTTTTTTTTTTTCTTATCCTCTTTCTACTTCCAGCACTTTTTAAGCACTTCACTAATTATTGTCGGTTTTAACCTCACACTCTTAACATAGTAATAAGTTCATTGCTATTCAGTGGCTTGACTGTATCATTCCTTCAGCTGCTTAGGGCTAAGTTAAGAACACATACTGTTATGTTTTCCAGTTATTCTAGAAATTACTTAGAATTGTTTTTTTAAATCTGTTTTTACCTATTGACCTAGTAATGTACAGGTGGGTGAAGTCACTGATGATTACCATTTTATTAGACTTAATTACCTGGTTGATCTCTCTCCATATAACCCATTGAATATCCCAGCTATTTCCTGGACTAAGTGTGCTAATGCTTTATGAAAGCCTCATGTTTTAACTAAAGAAGGATATTTTTATGCTTAGCACACTGGACTGAGACCAAGGAAATCACGGATAAGCTCATGCCACCAACCTCCAGGCGGACCTTTGACATGTTCCTATGGCCCGACACAAAGTCTGCTGATGTCAGAGACAAACTCTTGTTACCTTAGAGTAAGCTTTGGCTCGGCTTCCTGAGGTGAGGAGAGTAGAGTCTTCCTGGTCTCATGACAGTGTTGTGAGGAGTCATCACAGAATCACAGAATGGTGGGGGTTGGAAGGGACCTCTGAAGATCATCTGGGCCAACCCCCCTGCCAAGGCAGGATCACCTGGGGCAGGTTGCACAGGAACACGTCCAGTCGGGTTTTGAAGGTCTCCAGAGAAGGAGACTCCACAACCTCTCTGGGCAGCCTGTTCCAGTGCTCCGTCACCCTCACAGTAAAGAAGTTTTTCCTCACGTTGAGGTGGAACTTCCTGTGCTGCAGTTTGTGCCCATTGCCCCTTGTCCTATCACTGGGCACTGCTGAAAAGGGACTGGCCCCATCCTCCTGACAGCCACCCTTCAGGTATTTATAGACATTGATAAGGTCCCCTCTCAGCCTTCTCTTCTCCAGACTAAACAGCCCCAGGTCTCTCAGCCTTTCCTCATACGAGAGATGTTCCAGTCCCGCAAGCCACTCGTTGCAGTTTGTCAGGTATGGAGATTCAGCTGTGGTGCTGTGACATGAAAACAGGAGCACACAGACTCCATTAACAGGGGCTTTTTTTGCACCGGGATGTTGGAAAGTTGAGCTTTTAGGAGCCAGTTATCAAGAAAGTTTTTGTTTGGAACAAAGGATAAGCTAAAATGTTCAGCATCCCTCCAACAAAAAGGTACTGAAGCTTTTAATGCTTCAGTCTTGCTGAGGAGTAAAAGGGTAAACTGTCTAACGTGGCCAGTTTTACATGGAAAAAAGTAGATCTCATAATTTGTTCTTATTTGAAAAAAATGAAAGAAGAGAGAAATAACTTGAAGTTTAAGGACTAGATCTAGGTCTGGGGTTTAACTCAGTTCTGTGTGTTTTCAGCTTAGTTAGTGTTCAATTAGGGGTAACATTGCCAAAGTAGGGTTTACAATGCTATGACCTTGCTTAGCTCAGACACTGCATCATGGATGTTTGCAAAAATTATAAGGACTTGCTGGTCCTACTGCTTCCCCCTGCCCCAGCACTCCTTTCTGATGTAAAACAGAGTTAGTGGACTCTTGAGAGCAAGGCACATGGATGGAGCAATGTCCATGTGTGTACAGAGAGGGTACACTTCCCTCCTTCATCACTACCTAGGGTCTTGGAGGATTTGCATGATCGTTACTATAGTAGATGAAGTGTACTGCTTCACACTTCATTTGACACCAAGGCCACATGATGTATTAAAAATGTTTGCCCTCAAGACTTACTTTCCTATGTGTACAGCTGCAGTCTGCCATGGTGGGAAATTGAGTTTACTCCATTTTGTACATAATATTGCATGACAGCAAATTAATATATGGGTGGAAAATGAAGGTAGATGAGGGCTGGTGGTGGGAACCTTGGGGAGGGGCTTGGTATGGAACAAGCATATGAACAATTTGCTCCTCAATGAACTTTAGAATTCTTGCTCAACGTGGATGTTGGGGGAAGACTGGCTTTTAGGGGAAGGGGACTAGCCAGGGAGATGTCTTCTCTGCCATTACTTTTCCATGCTTAGGCTAAGCTGCAAACTGATCTCCTCATCTCTTACTGGCATCTTTCACCCACACTAATTTCACTTTTCTAGCAGTGGATTCTCAGCTGATGAAAGCTGTCAGAACATGAGTGACATGAAAGGATAGGCCATCACCAGACAAAGTGCTATATTTAACCTGGCAATATCATGCCTTCTGAGGTCTGACCTTGAGCCCTAGCAGTGAGGATACAAACAGGGCATCTGGGTTGTAAAGTATCTTCCTTCAGCCAAACATGGAAGACTCTTAACTATAAGGAAAAGCAGGGAAAAAGGAAGGTAATACAAGTTACTCTTCTGCTTTTGACACTTGTGATAGCCAGCACACTTATCTGCCACTAGAAGGAAAGAATAAATTAAGGGCTCACTGTTAAATTCTCATTAAAAATGTCTGTTTGATGTCTGCAAGTCATTTTCACAATCTTATCCACTGCGAGTAAATGTAGGGATCTTTACTGAAAGGTTTTGACATCAGAAGCAGTTCCCTGCAAGGAATATCCTACTGTTATTATTCATTTTGCAATGTGATTCAGTAAATGGAAAAAACCACGAAAATATACAACTGGAAAGAAACAAGGAAGGAAAAAGAAAGAAGGTGAAGAAAACCTTTTGGTCTGTTTCATTTGGAGAAAGCTTGTAACTATCTCCCTTTCTTTAGCAAAGAGTGAGACTGTGTATCTCCTACTTTGAAGCACAGGGGAATGCAAAATATCTGGTTTCAAAAACTCCAGATAACTCAAGTATTGCCATTCTTTCAAATGACAAATTTAGCAATTACTATTCCACGTTATTGTCTTTAATGTCTCTTAAAAATGAAAGTAAGGTGTGGAAATGACACATAACTAAAAAGATGAGAAGCAATTTTCTTATTACTTGTTTTGGACAATAGTGACAAGGGCTGAATTCCTGGTTTCACCACAGATTGCTGATGTGACCTCAGACAAACTCAGCAACCTCCTGTACCTCAGCTTTTAACATGGAAATTGTATAAAACAGCATTTACATTCTCACATGCTTTGTCTGCCCTTCCTCTTTAGATTTTATGTTGTTTGGCAGAACTTCTGTAACAGTCTGCACAGAGGAACTTTACCTAAATTTGGGCATCCATAGAAAGAAATTAATCATTCGAACATTTGATTGCTTTTTATTCCATACGAAAATTAGCTTATCACATGGACCCAATCTTTCTCTTCTTTAGACAGTAAGAGCCTTTTCATTCACCCTTGGGGGTTGCTGGTACAGACAGGTATACATGGGCTACCTCTCAGCAGCCTCTGTCTGGAGTGGGTCCATGATAGATCTCCTTAAACGTTGAGAGCAGTTCCGCCCACACTAGTGCTGGAAAGGTACAGAGGAACAGGGAAAGGTACACAAGAAGGTGACAAAGGTGGAGAGAATTACCTGCCTTCCAGAGAGCAGACGTTCAATAGACCAGGACTCATCATCCCAGAAATTACATGACTTATGAGGAGTACATGTAAGTCTAATCAACCTCGAAGAGAGGAAGAGGTTGAACAGGGGACCATTTCATTATTTTCACAACATCAGACCCAGAGCTCTCAGGTGAATATTAACAGGCATAAATTTAAAAAATCACTGCATGGTTGAGCTGTGGCACTTACTGCCCTATGATGTTTTGCTGATTCCAAAGGTATAAGTGAGTAAAATATGATCAAACTAGACAGGATACTGCAAAAGAAACACTACTGAAAGCTTTGTGATTCAAATAAAGTCACAGGGTCAGGCAGCCCTCCACACCACCAATTGCTTCAACCTGAGAAAGGTATGCTGGGGTGGTATCACTATATGATCACTCCCTTCGCTTGCTCTTTGCCACTGGCCACTTTTGAGAGAAGACAATGTGTGAGCTGGTTTAGGGAGAGCTGGTCTTGCCCTCAGAGCCTCCCTGCAACTCATCAGGGTAGCCGTCTTCTTTGGACAATGCTCAATCTGTTTTACTGTTGCTGCTCACCAGAAATCTTTTGTCCTTCTTGGCTAGGTGCTTACCAAAACAGCTACAAGGTACTTTGGAAAGTTTTTTAATCAACCCCTGAATCCCAAGAAAGACCTCCTAAAAATAAATTCAAAGATTCTTTATTTTATTTGTTCATCATAACAGTTGAAGAATTTTCATATACACGATGCCAGTGACAGAATGTGCTTTCCTATCCCACTGTAACTCTGATATAACAGCCTGAGATAACCTCCATGCAGACACACTTCTCTCTCAGCTTAATGCCTTTGTGTTCCCTTTATAGGTGCTCCCTTTACAGGCTTTACAGGGGAACAATGAGTTGAGAAAGGGAAAATGTTGTCACAGCTTTGCCTTTAGTCTCTCTTCTTATTCTGTCTTCTGCTTCCAACAAGTAAACTAGAACAAACAGCCTATACATGCCAAAAATGAGGAAGGATGTGGCAAGCATTGAGAGAGACCTTAACATCCCTGTAAATGTGACAGGAGAAAGCCTCCCTTGGCAGTTGCACATATACAATTTCTTACCTCATTAGAGCAGACCTTCCCCTCCTAAATGCCAAAAGAGAGATGATTCCTTCTTCTTGCTTTTTGCTTGAAAGCTCCAAAATCACAGGCATCTCAAAGCTCTATATCATTTCGTGTGCTGAATCAGGATTTAGACAATAACCTTTTAACTAGTGAGTCCTAGGGGAAAAAAAACCTAAAAAAAACTTTACAGAACAGAAAACTAAAGCTGAACTTATGATGAAGGAGTTAATTCCTGAAGATGATCTCTGCTCTGCTGACATTTTTCATGTCTGTAAGTGGTGGGACATGGTTTCACTGAAAAGCTTTCTAAATCGGAGTTTTCCCATTATGACCATGGTCCCATGGGAATCACTACATCATTCTTTCACCTGTGCAGGATTGCTCTGTATTGCAACTACCTGCCAGTTTAAAGGCATGACTTAAAGGTGAGTTTTAAAGCTTTGAAATGAGCAGAAGCCAAGCTTTCTGTTTATTAAAAAACCCACAAAACAGCAGTGTTAAAATTACATTTCCAAGCTCATAATAGCTTAAGCCTCCACATTTTCTACTGAATAACTGTAAAAATTATTTCTGGGCTTTGCTTGCTTAAAAATCAAGCTGTTAGTGTGTGTTCTTGACTGTGGCTTTAGAAATCCAAGTTTAGATACAATATTTTTAACTCTAAGCCAAAATTTTTAAAAATCAAAGCAAAATTAATCACAAGGAAAACATGGGTTTGGTTCCATTCTATCTGGAACCTAATTTCTTTCCTTGTTACCCACAAGGCTGTAAAAAAACTTCAGGTCTACTTGAGTTACACTTTAAAGCTATTTTATATACATATAGATGACTGCAAAATACTGAAGGCAAAGGAGACCCAGTTCCATACCACACAAATTAGCAATGCATTTTGTACTGGAGGCAGTGTTTGTGGGTTTTAGAAACCAGTGGATAACTTTGCAGGTAGGAGTTATAACAGTATGGCAGGTCCCAGTGAGTTGGAGTTTTTTTCTTGATAAATATTTCAGTGGCATTCTCCAAATTATTCTGAAAAGAGGACAAGGGAAAGAAGCTAAGTTTGGGGACACACATCCTTGTTTTGCTGGGATTGGCTAGGGAAGACACTGTTCCCAGCTGTTTAACAGTTTAGCACTGCCTTTCACCTGTAAGTTATCAGTTCCCATGATTTATTGCCAAATCTGATTTTTTTTTTACTTTTCCCAATCCATTTCATCCATTTGGTGATTTCCTCAACTTATTTTGGTGATACACATATACACCAAATAAACAATGTAAACCAATACATGATATATGTATTCTATGACTCTATAATGATATGTTATATATCTAAGTGTAATAGAAATTCTCTCCCACTATGGCTGGTTTGCACAAGAGATGTTGAGATAGGTTCACATGCATGAAGATTTATTAGTGGAGTCCATAGCTGATGGCATACATTGTTTCTAACTATGAAAAATTGGGGAAAAAATAAGCCAGGGGAAAAATAAACCAAGGAAAAATAAAACAAAGAGGAGAGACAGAAGGGAAAAGGAAAACTCTCCTCGTGGCACTCAGCTGGGAAGAGAAGCAGCCGTGGTTTCCAGAACTCTCCTGGGCATCACCTGCTGTGCATCAGCTGGTTCCTCCCATAATATTCTTTCCACAGTAACTATACAGTTTCCACCAGGACATGCTCAGACCCTCAGCTGGTTGTCACTGCTTACCATTAGTGTTGATTGGGGCATGCACTGATTGGGGCACGGGCTGTATGACCAGTTGCTTGTGTGAGCATGAACTTTATTGTCTCCCTTACATAGACCAAAAGCTATAACTCAAAAGTAGTGAAAGTTGGGAAAAAAGGCCGATTGTCTCGCTGGTGGCAATGACTGCCCTTGAGAACCCACCACAGAATGACTACTGGGGTGTGCAAGGCCGTTAAGGCTAGCAGCATGAGAATATCAGTGTGGGAACAGTGAGGGGAAAACATTGCCCCAGGGGCTCCGAAAACATTGCCCCAGCAGCCTGGATGGCGGGGTACAGAGCTGTGAGGGAAAGGCAGGCTGCAAAGTGTCAGAGAGAAGACCCTTAGCCACCCAAACCAGCAACAGCAGTATTATCCTAGTGCGGGGAGATGTGACAAGGTGACGTAGTGGCACCCTAGAAGTCAAATACCTCTCTGCTTGGGAAGAGGCATTGGCTCTGGCTTCTTTGGGCAAAAGGTGCAGTTTCTGAAGACTCACTGCACTGGTGGCTGTCTGAATCACCTTTCCTTGTGCCATCCGGGGCACAGGCTGGCTGACCACTTCCTTTCTCAAAGTCCTGCTGATGACTTGAATGAGAACCAACCCCTTCCCCTCACCTCTTTTATTCCCCCCATTGTTTAAATAACAGGTGAACCAGCAAGTTTCTCCACTGCAGGTCAACAGACAAGACCAACTGAGGATGTGTTGATTCTGTGCTAAGGATGGTATCATAACAAATACCTATAGCACAGCAGCAAAGGAGAAATGCATCCTCTGCATTTCATTTTCTGATACACTTTAGATGCTCTGTTGAGTTTAACTCACCTGGGAGGAGCACAGATTCCTGGCTGCACATCTTAGCAGGTGAAAAACTCTCAATTTTTTATCCCAGATAGGGTAGGTGGAACAAAGAAGGTGGTCTTCAGCCCTTTACTTGAAGGCATGAGGAAGCTGTGGTTGAACTTGTTTCCTAATCCTCTGGCAATGTCGTTAATGCAACACAACAATGAGAACAAGGAGAAGAACCCAGGAGTGCTCTCCTATTTTTTTTGTGGTTGGGTTTGGGGTGGTTTTTGGAAGAACCCAGGGGTGCTCTCCTATTTTTTTTTGTGGTTGGGTTTGGGGTGGTTTTTTGGGGGGTGGTAGGTTTTTTTTTGCGGGGACGGGGAGAGTTGGGTTTTTAATATATTTATTTATTTCACAAGAGGAAGAAAACTAAAAGCACAACAGCCAGGAAGGAAGAAATTTTTTGCAGCTGAGCACATAGACAGAGAAGAGATAACAGCTAAATAAAGAGGAATCATTTACTTATTTTGAAACTCTGTTAAGACCTCTTTGATAGGGATCACACCAATTTATTTATTTTTGTTGCACTGACAAGCATCCCACCTTTTCAGCCTACTGTGCTCTGCCATGAAGCCTGTTCCTGCACTGCAGCATTAAGAAGTAATTATTATCCTTTACTGTGTAATGATTACTTATTGCACAGGCCATGTAGAAGACTTCTGCAGTCGTCATGCCAACTCTCTCCTCTATCCTGGTTTAACCCACTCTACTCTGCTGCAACAGTCAGCCATGGGTGTGTGTGGGGTGTGCACATCCCATCCTGGACACTAAAAGAGGACAAGGTCTCACCTAGTGTATACAGGCACAAGGATTTTAAAGACTGTTATCTCTTGGTCAGCCTGAGCTTCCCTGCCACGATCTGAGAGGATTAACATGGATCCTGAGTGCCAGACCTCTTGCTGCTCTACAACGAACCCCTCTGGGTGCTTAAGTGCAGCCTCAGAAGGAGCCTAATCCAGCCCTTGACAGCTGGCAGCACGTTTCCTCTGATACCAGGGCTTGGCAAACTGGGGCTTGGTGAGTGTTCAGGGGAGACGCATGAAAGAAGGGGGAGAAGTGCTAAAGCGAGGCAACGTCTCACAGAGAAACCATACGCACTTGTCTGTTCTCGTACTAGCCAAGGTGTCTTTCCAGTTGCCTCTCAGAGCTGCTGCTGCTAGGATCTTAACCTGGCTGTTGGTCCTTTTTGGGGGGAGAATTACTTAGCTAAAAAGTGAGAACATCACTGCCTTTGCTTTAAAGTGGTGGGTACGTGCCAGTGGGGAGAAGGGCTGCATCTTGTCTGTTCTCCCACTGTTCCTTGAACTCCGATGTGAATTGCACAGTGAGGAAAATGAGAGCTGATCTTTGCTTAGATAAGCATTCTTCAAGCAAATTTACAAAATAATGACACAGCTGTTTGCATTCCTATAGGAAATTATGTACATGCCATCCCAGCTTTGGGTTCAGTCCTGCAGTCCTGCATGTTGAAGGATGTTGAAGCAGATGCTTTGTAGCTAGCTCAGCTCATGAATGATACAATACCTATATTTAATGCATTTTTTTCTTTTGCTGTTTGCTAAAATTACTACCTACAGCCCCTCAATGGGAAAAGAAAACAAAATCTCCAAAAAAACCCTCCATATTCCTCACAGCAGAGCAGATCGTGTCATGCAGTTGTTCTTACTGTTTTTTATACATGGGTGATTATGCTATCTGACACACAGTGAGGAATGGAAGGCTTAACTGAAGAAATAATCTGAAAATGAAATAATTATTTTCTTGCTGTTTCTTCAAAGAATAGATTTTGCCAATGTTGTTCCACATTTACATTGTTAAAAAATAATCTATCAATTCTGTAATTAAACACCTAACTGAAGGCAGCAATATTTCTCTGAATATAATAAAAGATTCATTATTTTATGGAAAGCAGCACTCTGGTAACCCGAGCTGGTGGGAGACTGAGTAAAGGACGGGGAGAGGAGAGAGGAAAGTTTCTCTCTTCAGCCTATATCCAGTAGACTGAAAACAGAGGACCCTCCTATGCAGTTTCTTTCTTTCTTATTACTCTTTCTTCCATACATCTCTCCCTTCCACCATGCACTTCTCATCATTCTTCAAAAAGAGACAGCCCTGACAGTCATCAAATGACATCATCTTTGAGTCAATGGGTTACATGATACTTAAAAATCCGCAGTCACACGTAGAGGTACTCTTTTCCTTGGTATCACACAGTCATTGCAGGAGAGCGTTGATGTCCTGAACAGTTTGCTATGTCTCTTCTGTGGGGGTTGACTGGTTGTTATCTCCAACCTCTCAGTCTAAGGAAGGGAGGGCAGGGCACAAAAAGTTGTCAAGATATAGGTAAAAAATAGATGTGGGACAAAAATACGTTTCCCTTATATTCCAGCCTGACACACTCCCCACTCAGCCTTGCTCATGTGGTTGATATAAGCTTGCGCCATTCTCCAGGGTAATGACGAAGAAATTTGTTTGCAAGCAAGTCATCTGATCAGGCTGGTATGCTGGAGCATAATGCCAACAAAAATGGTTATTATGGGGACATAATTAGCAGGGTTCTATGCAGGAAAATGGTTGTAAAGGATTGATTGCTATTAACACGAAAGATGCAAGAAAATTTTTTGGCTAACAGCCTCAAAGTCAGTTGTGTGAAGATGGGCTTTCCTAAGAACAGCCGTTCCCTCAGTCCTGAGTGACTGGACACTGGTCTCATCAGAAAGCTGATGCTCTTTTTTGCTTTCAGATCACTGAAAATAAAATTACCTATGTGGAACAATCTGTTAATTGTCATTAACTTGTCCACTGGATATTTTCCCCCTATATTTTGAATTGTCCATCTGCAAGTGTGCTGGCTAAGCTGAGCAGTCTGATTAATAGTTTCAGTGATCATTCAAGGCCAAGAGATTCATCTGAGTTTTTCACATTCAGCATTGAGAATTTGGTATTTTTCACATGTTACTGTTCACTTAACTCATGTGACATAGCTTCCCATCTCTAATTTAATGACCTGATATTTATAAGGAGAAGATGAAGGTGCTCTAGATGGGGGACAGGCAGATAAGCTGTCCAACAGCTGCTCCCTTTTGCTCTAAGAAGGGCACAAGGGCAGTGCAGCTGAGTAGACAGATATCAAAACAGAAAGATCTTTGAGAAAAGACAAAACCATAGGGGTGGGCTGTTCAGAAGGGCCTGTATTTATTGTCCCTTTTCCCACATCAGATAATCATTGCAAATCTGTGGTGGCTGACTCCACGCCTCAGCTTGTTCTCAACGATGGCTTGCAGCAGGGTCTTTTGGTTCAAGACCTCTGAACATAATGCTGATATGTCAGACTTCAAGGCTTAGAGGGGGCATTATTTTGCATCATCCACTTGCCTTTTTGAAGGGATGGGTAAGTGCCTTTAAAGAGACATTAAGGCCAAGTGCAGGTCCACACTGTGTGTATCTGTGGGGCAATGGTGGGCAGTACTAGAAACTACCTTTGGGGACATTTTGTTGCTTACCCCAGGACTGCTGCCACACAGGGGAGAACCTGTGCTGCATCTCCTCCACCCTGGCAGCAGCACGGGGTTCAGTGCACTCCAAACGTACAAGCCTGGCTGCCTGTGTGTGACCCAAGGGAAAGCGTGTCATCCCAAGACAGGTCTGGCTTCCCTGGGAAGTTAATTTCTGTCTTGTGGTTCCCTTCACTTCAGCATCTGGCTGCTCTGTCATTCCCTTTCTCAAATACTTTGGACCTGCAGTGCAAGCAAAGGGATTCCAGTCTTACAACGTTTCTGCTGGTTTAGCACTGCTTTTTTTTATACCACCTGCTGTCTCTTCTGCTCACTGTAGGCCGGATGCTGCTGTTCTTTTACTCGCGTTGAGTAGTACCTTGCTGTTGAAGAAATGCACCAGAAATGTTTTCCGTACCAGCTGCCACATACTGTGAGTGACGGTCCCCAGGTCTGGCACAACACAAGGACAGAATGAAATGGCATCCAGCCTGAGCAAAGGCTACAAAATCTTTCATGATCTCTCTCATCCACGTTTCTTAACATTTCTTCTCCCACGTGTACAACGTGTTCACACGTACTGAAAATACAGAGCAGCGCATTTGAAAATGTTTGCAAGAGATATTTTACTCAGTGTCTTTTACGCTGTTAGGTGGCAGATTACGGACAGCTACTGAACCAAGCAATGTAATGCATTTTTCAGAAGCATTGGTCAGTAACATGGAAATAAGCATCACCTCCAGGTATACTAATTGTTATGCCTTCTATGATCAAAATTATTGCTGATATGAGTTCTTATGTGCCTGGTTTTACATTGATTACCAAGTGAGAGCTCAAAGTGTAATCTTTCAACTTAAGACTGCTGATTGATGAGCAAAGTGCATGATTCTCCCTTGAAGCCTGAAATATAAATAATTACTGTATGTCAGCATGTATGATTACTGTACTGTTGGATAGGGGCATCAGTGATCTCTGCCTACATGGAGATTCTTATGTTTTAAAAATGTTTCAGACTTATAAAAGAACAACCAAAAAGAGCATGGGATATTCACAAGGCACCAGGGACCTGTAAATAGGCAGAAAAGTATCTCAGCTAGCATCGTTGGAGAAATTCTATTTGAGACATCACTTCTAGAGTCTGTTCTTCATTTGGTGCACTTTGTTAGCAAGGCAGAGCTTATAAAAATCCATTTCTCTGAATCAGAGTAAACAAAGGCAGAAGGAAGAAAAAATGGCTTCTGTCTAGTCTCATGTTGATGCCACAGGGACCAGAACCCAGATGTCCCGACTCTGAATTCAGCACCATGCTCTTATTATTGGACCATCATTTTACATGGAGCTTTTTTCTTCTTTTTTCCTTTTTTATTGGAGGGGAGGGGGAAAGTATTTGTTCACATCAGCCAAGACTGAAGGAAAAATATTATGTATAATTACAGAGTGAGACAGGCTAAAACGTCACCCATCAGAACCGATTAATCTCTGGTATTATTCTCTGTTCTTACTCACTCTCATGTCTGTGCTGCTTCTCCCTCCATCTCAAATCCTTAACTCCTCCTTCCTCTGACAGGATGTACAATAGCCAGAGCAGTATAAATCAAAGCCTAGAATCATGAAAATTAGAATAGATTGGAAGTGCCAGTTCCTCAAGAAGGAAAAGAAAAAAACAAGACCGCAGGAGATCTGAAGAGTGATTGCAGCTTCATTACTAGAGCCGTTGTACCATCGGAACAGGTTATTGCCTGTCACAAGCTGTTTTTATTTTCCAGCTCCTGACTGATGCAGACCTTGATCTGAAATAAATGCCATCTATCTACTTACTTTATAAATCTGCTCACTGTACTCACATTTAATGTTTATGGGTCCTCACATTTTTCAAGTAAAATATAATTTTCTACTTGTGGTATCTTTGTTGTAAAGCAGCAGAGGAGAGGTTGAGGGCTACATAGGAGCTCTTACTGGTCCATGCTGAGGTGGAACTGAGAGGGACTGAACTCAGCCATGTCAAAAGGCAGGATAAACTGTGCTGGGACATCCATGAAGTGCACTCTCAATGTAAACTTCTTCCTTAATTTGTGTCAGGTTCGCACATTAACAAATCAAAATACCCCAGTACTGAATTTTTAAAGAAATCTTTCATGAATTTACGTAGAAGTTAAAAAAAAAAAAATCAGACTTCTTCTCAGCTATTCCATAATATCAAGTTTTTGATAACAGAAAGGTTTCAACAGCATGTTGTTGGGAGTTTC
Organism: Phaethon lepturus; assembly: GCF_000687285.1. Lineage (NCBI taxonomy): Eukaryota > Metazoa > Chordata > Aves > Phaethontiformes > Phaethontidae > Phaethon > Phaethon lepturus. The sequence continues at coordinate 18,916 of NW_010509938.1, forward strand.
AGATTTCAAAAGAGCAGTAAAAAAAATACCTGGAGCAGAAAAAGCTAAAGATGGTCTCTGCCTGAATGCTGGCTCTTTCTCTGCTAAGAACCGTCACTGAGAGGAGATCTCCGTACCAACTTTTGCTCTGGGAAAAAAAAAAAAAAAGAAAAATCTTTTAGGATAAAGATTTTTTAAAATTTTAAAACCTATGTGTAAAACAATAACTGACCTTTATAGTAGCAACAGCTATAATTGCTAGACCTGCTACTTACATAGCCAGCACAGCATATCTGGGCATGTTATTTCGAAGTTGCATTTGGTGGTAACTGCAGCAATATTTGCAATATAGCTCACAAATTAGTGGGAAGGCTTATTCTCCCCGTGATCTGTAAATAGCAAAGTGCTTCAGGTTATACTTTTTGAGTAGCTGCAGTCTTTAAAGCAGCCTCATTGTCCTTAGCCTGAGGTAGAGTGGGTGTTTTTCTCCTTTAACGGAGTTTTGAAACTGTCACTCTCACAAGCAGTCCCTCGGATGTAGGTAGGAGATTTGCATGAGTGGCGGTGGCTTGTTTAAGCGAGGGCTGCGGAATTGGACTCCTGAACTGGGAATGAGCAGCTCTCTTTGCATGAACGGCAACTGCCTCCAAAGAGTGAGGGAGCGATCCAGCTCTGATTGCCCGCCTGTGTGTTGCAACTCTGCGGAGGAAGGCTGCTAATGACATGGCACAGGAATTATTATTTTTAGAAAATGCAGAATGTAAGTGTACATGTACAAGCATGAGAAAATCTGCTAGTATTCAGTATCGGCTCACCGTAGAAGTTGGTAATGAACAAACTGCTTAGGTTAGTTACGCATCAGTGTCACGACACTCCACCGCTGCTGAAGTTTTCTCCTTTGGTCCCATTAATCATAATTTAGTACATAACTGGTCTTGGAAATCAAAATGTTCACTCCATGTTGTACAGTAGGTTGTTTGAGACCAAAACAATCTTATTTTGTTACTTTAATGATGTGTCAGAGTGTTGCTTTAGGTTAACACGTTATTGACTGGGTAATTGTCCTGAATGGACCAGTCTAAGTTGAAAGCTCATGGCAGCAATGGGAGTCAAAAAAACTCATCAGGTTTGTTTCCTGTACTTGTGTCTCGCCTGAGATGTGTTTTCACGCTCTACATGGAATTGAAGGGTAAGATTTCAGCAATGCTTACCCCTATGTAATGTCCAGATTTAGGACTAAGTATTACCACTTCAGTTCATCTTTTGACCCTTTCTCTTTATACTCCTCAATTAATTTTTAAGACTCTGAGCTGACACCACGGTTGCAAGGAGCTTCCAGTTTCAGACTCAGTCTTCTTTTAAACAGTCTGCCTCTTTCATTTTCAGTCATTATAGTGTTTCTTTATACCTTAAACTTCCTTATTACTATATCTGTTATAGAATTACTGCTGTCTCTAATGAAAGAAAGTATTTTAGAGCAGAGGAGCTTTATTTCTTTTCAGATATAGTAACTTCCTATGTATAAGCACTAGAAAACACCTAATAGAAGAAGAAGATAAAAAATAAACAGCTCAAACTGCCAATAACTCTCATTTATTTGTATTAAAAGCCAATGAATGCCAAAAAATGCAGAAACTCAAGAAAGTTATTGCTTTAATATACTTATTAAAGACTTCTCAGTAATTTTTTTTATTTTCTATTAGCTAAAAATTCTAGTAGAAAATATCCTCCTGGATTAAAAAAACAAGACAAAACAAATCATAGGCTTCATTAGAAATTAAAAAAAATGCATTTTTTCATTTTTTTGCCAGGTCATTGAAAATGTTTTCTTTTAATTTCTTAATTTTTAAACAAAAATTTAAAATTATAGCTGACCTTTTTTGCTTAATATTGTTTTGAGAGATGACAGTGCCAGCTCAGCAGTGTGCAAGGCATATATGGAGAAACCAAATACAGTGCCAGATCAAATTAGTGAAGGAAAAGAAGAGAATAAGGACTTATATGCCCTAGAAGATAATGGTAATTTTATAAAATTTGTTACTACTGTGATATAGACCATTAAATGATAAGATTATGACCCAAAATCTTGGTATTTTTTTGGAATAAAAGAGGGTACGCATTTTATTTGACTGGATCTATTTACATTTGGCATGCCTTGCAATTTCCTATATAATAAGTATTTTTTTCTATTTTTTTGTGAATAGGCTACTATGAATATTTCTTATAACAGACTGCATTCATTTGCTACAAATACACTTTCCAAACTTGAAAACACTTTTGCATGTCTAACTTTGAACCAAAATACATTTTTGTGCCTTCCGTGGGACTGTTCATGTGTTTGGGCAGAATGGGTATGTACGACTTCGAAAGTAGCCCTTGTTCCATCTTTTCCTTCTGAAAGTCCTGCAGGGTGATCACTTTTCCATCAGTGGCACCATAAAACATAAGTACTTGTGTGGGATGAAGCATGGTCGCAGTTGTTTGTGATTGCCTAACTGTGTCGGGGCTTTGACTACCAGGCAACTGCATCGCAGGTTAAGTTTCTTCAAATTGTGACCTGTTTCAGTGTCTTTCACCACATGGAGACTTGGGAGGGGGGAAGTGTTTTGGGGTTGTTATTTTCTTCCAATAATTCACCCTTTTTGCATGCGCACTAGCACGTATAAACACCTGCTTATATCCGGCTAAATTTAAACAACGTGCCGAGCTGCCGTTCTGCAATGGAGCTCCCGCGGGTGATGTATTTTGGGCAGAGAGACTAGTGAGCACAGGAGGAAACAGAGCAGTCTGACAAACCACCGCTTGCACCGACGCTGGTGGGCGTGCGTGGGAGGGCAGCTGTTTGGCAGACGGACATGCCCACCTTGGCGCAGGCGCAAAGGTACGAAGGAGCGCTTGAGGTGTGGGGGGACCTGACAGTGCTGGGAAGTGGGATTTTGACCCATGGTCAGGGAGAAATGGGACAAAATGAGACAAATTGCTGGCTTACACCAATACCAGCAGGTGCGTATGCTGTTGCAAAAGGTGGATAAGGCAGACCACAGAGCTGGAGAGAATAATGCTGAGACAACACTCTTCTGGCTAGACAAAAGCCAAAGCCATCCCCATGGGGCGGAGAGGATAAAATCCTGTTGACGACGTTGCTGTTTTATGGTTTCTACTGTCTCACTGGCTCTGGAACAGTAGGTAGGCGCAAGATGGAAGGGAGAGAGCCTGAAACCATCAGCTCTGCTTTTTCAGGAAATAACTCAGTCTTGAAATCTATTTTCTGTTTGCAGCTGAAAGAAAATCATTATAGGATCCAGAGAAGGTCACCCATACATACATACAAAAAATTATACCTCTGCAAAAGTTATTGAGCTTACACAATTTTTTAAACATGATTCCACATCAATTAATTATGCCGCTCTGTTCTGAGCTAAAATGAGTAACTGACACCTTTCTAATTTTTATTGTATGCAAAAATGTGTCGGAAAATAAATAAAAAATTCAAAATGCTTCCCAATATCTGGCCATAGACAATGTAATTTAAAGACAAAGGAATGGGTTAAGAAAACATAATTTGAGATAACCATTGTACCCCTCCAACAAAACACAGGCAAACTAGTTGAGTGAGAAATGAATTATGTCAGCAAACCATGCTCATTTTTTTAGATAAATAGGTTAGGGATGGAGCCATCCCAGTGCTTTGGGCCAAATTCTGATTTGTCTCTTGAGCTCTGTTTAGCTGTCAGTTGTTCCTTCCTCAGCTGTCTTCCCCCTTAACCCTATTTTTCTTTAAATTAGCTTACATTTTTGACTGGAGTTCAACAAGGAGGTTGTATATGTTACCTAATTTACTAGAGTTTGCCTTTTTTTTTCCTTTCTTCCATTACATTTCTTTTTTATGGTTCTTTTCCATCCTCCTTTTTCATTTTGCAGGAGTTTTTTTTTTTTTTTTTACACTCCCATACAGGGATTTTTCCACCTTTTTCCTGCCTCTACTTTCTCTTCTCCACTTTCCTGCCTCATATCTTATTCCCTATAGAGGTACATGCTTCTGTAGTGATGTTGCAGAGTGAATGAGATGGCACAATTCTGTCCTCCGATCCATTGCAAGCTATGAGTGTCACAAAAGGAATCCTAAAACCAAGTGAAGTAGCTAGGATTTGGCTCACAAACGCAGGACTTTGTTTTCATTTTACTTTCACTGTATATTCTTGAAAGTACATTACAAACATAAGTTTCATTTTCTGACTTTCCTTTTTTCTACCAGCATCAAGGGTTTCAGTATTCCAGCTCCTGTCACACAGGGTGACTGAAACGGCCCTATCCCAGGATTACTTATAACTTGGTTTCCAGCAAAGCTTTGTACATTATACCATGCCCTTCCATCATACCCACAGGTAGATGCTGGCAAAGAGTCCAACCTCAAACCCATTGACATCACTAACCCTCACAGCGCTTGGAGCAGCTCACCCCCGCATTTGTACAGCAGAAGTCGTGCTGCTGTGGCAGTTCCTGTCAGAGCACTTGCACTTGTGTTTCCTTTAGAAATATCCGGATACGAGAAGAGAGTAAAAGCACTCTGTCTCCGTCACACTGTCAGCTACCAGTAAGAGCAATTATTTCAGGGGCGTCAGATACTAGATGAACAACCTCTTCCCGCCTGCTCCCACCACCCTTACACCTGCAGAGAACAACCTACCAGCAGCGGCCACAATCGCAATAATATGATGAACACTAAATTAGACAGACTGGCGATTGCAGGCCAGAGGGGCTTCAAAGGTCTTCTACATTAAGCACTTCATAATGAGCCCTGAAAAGCGCCAGTGCCTGGAACAGAAGTGGGCGCATGCGCGTGCCTGCTCCCCTCATGCCGTGTTACCTTAGCCGAGCTTTTGAGTCCAGGGTGTTTCTGGGCTCTCTGGACGGCCCGTATGTGTCGTACCCACCTGATGCTATCTCTGCAAGTGTCTCTATGTCAGTCTGCTTAGATCAATGACCTGACTGCTCAGAATGTGCTGCAGCAGAGGTGGCAGAGGGTGATTTCTCCCTGGTTATGGTCCCCTGGGACGTCTTTCAGCTGTAGAGATGGGAGAGAAATTCTTCTCAAAGACCAGGCTGCTCTGGAAATAAAAGAGAACACAGTTCTTTTCTCTATGTTTTTTTCAATTGTAATTTTCATGTTTTCTACAACAAAAGGTAATATTCCCGTGTATTTAGAAGCAGATTTTAAAACAAAACAAAGGGGAAAAAAAAGTACAGAGAAATCCTAGCTCCTTGTTCTTTCTTTCTCCTTTTCTGTTCTCATTTTTATTCTGCATATGTGTATATATTTTCTTCAGGTTTTACTGAAGAAGCTCCTGGAATGCTTAGGAGAAGTAAAAAGATTAATCTTAAAACCCTACTTGCTGTTCACTCGGTAGTGTTCTTTAAAAGGAGACTTTTCCTTGTTAATGTGTGAATAAAAATCTTTTTGTCATCCATGGCAGCTAGCATCCTTTTATTCAAAAACAGTGGGAACAAGTCTTACAGTTTACCCTGAAACTATTTAGGAAGTGGTTTGGTCTTTTGATTGGAGAAGGAAAATAGTTCACAAGGTAACTGGAGTCTGTGGGTGATATGGACACATGCATAGATTTACAGGGAGCCCTCTACTGAGGAGAGTGGCTTTGTGGTGTGCTGGGAAGTTACCTGACAGCAGGTAATTGGTGCTTCTCTGTGACACGTTTTCCTGCTTTTTATTAAAGCAAAAAGTCCAGAAAATGACTTAAAGCTTGGGATAGCAAAAAACCTCACGAGAGCAAGGGTAATCAAAATACCTTTAAAGAGTCTCTTGTTCCAGGATATTACTGTGAGGTTGCTTGCTGTCAATGGGCAGACCGCTTTCTGACAAGATGCAAAGTATTTCATGGTACTGCTGAACTGTATGCAATGCAGTTCTTCTAGGAATTAACAGGACAGTCGCAGAAGCAATGAACACCCGCTCTGACTTTTATGTTGGTGCACACTTGAGCTGAGTTGTATTCTGAATTTCTCAGTGATATCCTGTACTCAACCAGGCTATTCTACCCAGTTACCTCTGATATGCACAGCAGCCTCTTCCAAAAAAATACCATATTTCTTGGGAGCTTCAGTGATCAGTGAGGAAATGAGGTTTCCATCCATTTAACCGGGAAAAATCAGTTCTTCTAAAACAATGTTTCAACTGGTAGGAAGAGCAATGATAATCTTCTGAAAGCAGAAACTAATAAACAGCTCATCTTCCAGTGTTTTGTTCAGTTGCTTTTGTTTTCTTTCTTTTTGTCCTGCAACAGATCACAGTCCTTTAATGTAATTTTGTTTGCTCCTTTTTAACCAGTTTATCCTTTAACTGTGACATTTCTCTCCCTGCCTGTCTTTTCCTTTTAGATTTTAGGCAAAATTATTACAAACCAAAAGAAAAACATATAAAACCAAAGTTGGGTTCCTATTAAGTCTCCAAAGAAAACCATCTCTAAATGAGAACTTCCTGTTGGAGATACTCTGTTTTGAAAGTACAACCTTCCCTTTAGATAAATGTCTAATTTTCTGTTTAGTTTGGTCAGTATCATTGACAAGGAAAAAAACATTGTAGTCCACATATCCATTTTTAATTAAATGCATTCTGTAATAAGCAGCATATGATTTTTACTGGGTAGGACTGCTGTCCCTTGGATTGTTCTTTCTGCTTTAATGTGTCCTTTCTCTTTGCAATTTGTCATGAATGATGCGTAGCAGACTTACAGAAACTTACAGAAATTAGGAACTTTCAGACACTGGCAAAGCAGCACGCCTCCCTGAAAATTAACCTGATTTCCTGAGCTTGGCATTACAGCAGAATCACAAGGCTGTGACACGATGTGAGATGTGTTCTCTTACCTTCCTCTTATTCTCACCAATTTCCTTCTGGCATCATGACTGTTTGCCCAGTTAAATGAACAAGCAAACAAACAAACATCAAAAGTAGCATAAGAAACACAACTCCAAAGCCATTAATCAAAATCCAACAGTTAAAGCCACTTGCTCTTCAGGTTAAGATCTATATGTCTTTCTATAAAAGGTAGTGTTGAATTCTTAATAAGTCAGGACCCTTGTGAAAACCCTGGTTGCTTTGAGACCACCGTTATGTTCTGTGAAAAATTGTCCTCTACATGTGAGGATTGACGTCTTCCCACAATTATCAAACACACTGTTTCTATAACAGCAGTATGAAAAAAGTCTACTGCTGCCAGACCAAAGTTTTTGATAGTGTAATGGATAGAGTGCAGTTTGTTAAAATACCATGTGACTATCTCAAATTTGAAGTTCAGCCTTTTAGCGCACAAAATGACTTGTGCTGTGCTTGAGATTTTTCCGTACACAGATGGCTCATTCTCTGGCTTTAAGCAAATGACTAGCGCATTGCAGAGTGAGCTGGCAAGGAGTTAAAAGTCTTCATGTGAAGGATAATCTCTCTTGAAAACGCCAGAGGCATCAGGATGTTCCTTGTCCCACTTGATCAAGATTAAACATCTTCTATTTCTCACAGCAGAAGCCAAACTCATCGAAGAGACAAGTTTTTGTGGCCGACCCCCATCAGGCTTGTTTATTTTCATTTACGTATTTGTAAATGAAAACAAACATTTACATTTTCAATTACATATTTGTTTTCAGGATGTAATGATACAGCTGGTAGGAGTTTTTTTCAAAGAGTTGTCTGACTTGAGTCCCTAAAGGAAATGACCACCCATGGGCTGGGGTAGGATTGTCTCTTATGTGCGAACGAACAGGTAGTATCTTATTTTGCAAACAAATTCCTCTAGTGACTGAAGCCTCTGATTTTCCTGTGGATAACTATCAGTCTGGTAATATTTTAGAATACTGCCCTGTGTAAAACTCTTCAGGACCCAAATATCTTTTTATGAATACATCCGATGAGCAATTGTTTCACAGTGATGATGCCTTTAATTAGACATCCCAGTACGGATGAAATTATTTCAGAAATTATTTCAATTATTTCTTTTTTCTCTTGGTTTCTGCCACAGTGTTGTCAGATAGCTGCTTGGTTTTATAAGACAAATAAAGCAATTGTAGTAAACCATTCATCATTTCAGTATTGGTTATAACTGTTTGATAGAAGAGGGCATGTGGCAGTACTTGGGGACAGCCAGTTTGCATGGTCAGTTGCTAAGATATTGGATAATGTCAAAATCATGTCTGAAATGGATGTGCTGTCCCTTAAAAATATTTTAGCTGCATCTTGGTCTTTATTTGTCTTCAGAAAAATGTCGGCCCTTAGAAGAATCATTTCATTTTTGACATACTGCAAAACTATATGACTCAGCAGAGTGAAATGCCCTCTAGATACAATATCCATCAGCAACTATTCATTAGTTCAATAGTACACGGTATACAATTCACATCAAATAAATTCTGCCTGGCTTTGCCCATTAGGTAGAAATTTCAGGTCACAAGCAGCTGTCATGGGCGAAATCTTGTTTGCACAGATGTCAAAGTAGATGTCCTTTCACTTCTGCTAGTCACAAAACTTCATTTTATGCCTCTGTGGACAGGTAGTATTAGACAACATTTTGCTCCAAATTAAAACGAGCCAGCAGAGACACACCCCCAGAGCTCCTAAGACATAAGGGATTTTTTTAATCTCGTGAGAAGGCTGTATCTTTATAAAACAAGTATCTGACTTAATCAAGTTCTCCACAGAAATGAGTGAAATTTTTTTACTTGAGTTCACTCAGCCAAGATTCCACCCTGGTAGAAAATTTAAACACATACTAATCAATTTCTCTGACACGTCCCTTTGACTGGTAACATTACATAGGCAGGAAAAGCCTTGACTTGGCAGGACTTTCATCTTATAGGCATAACTTCCACCCAGTAACTTTCACTTCTGTGATGATTATAAAAATGATTATCTAACCAGAGCTTTCATCTTGTCTGTGCTGCATTCCCTCATGTTACTAGCAATAATTACAGAAAAGTCTTCAGTAGCATTTTAGGGAAGCCTATGAGGATGATGTTCTGAGATTTGGGGAATGTCTTGCTTTCATCGCCTTCAATTGGAGCTGTTAGAGTGCAACACTTCCAAAAATCATGCTGGATTCTCCATTATGTTTAATCGGAAGTTACTGGAAATTATTTACATTTTCATGTTACCTATCACCTTAAGAGAGTAATAAAATATATTACCAATTGATTGGACTTCAGTACACTGAAAACTCCCCACTGCGTTGTATTCAGTACACTTCTGGGCTGAAACGTGCCAGCTGGTTCAGAGTATTTAGCAGAATTACATGTTATCAAAGGATAGAAAATAGAGTCTAGTATCCCATTGCAATGCCAGGTAGAATTTTAAATATTGGAATTTAATTACTCAAGTCATATTAGGGTAGCAGTTCTCTATCTATCTCCTTTAATCCAGCTTATTATCATTTAAAAGAAGAGACTTCCGAGTCAAGCACAATTGCTGGTAATTAACTGCTGGTGATACCAGTGGTCTCTGGAGGCAGTTTTATCCAGCCCTTGTAATGTTAAAAGAGGAAGACCCAAAACCAGAACCGATTAAAAGAACAAGTGAGGAATAAAAGAAAATCTGCTTTGAGGAATGTCTTTCACATAACTTCAAATCAATCACTGAAAAATTTTGCAGTAACATACTGTTGAGGCCTAGTATTTTGCAGACAATAGTATTTTTCAGTATTATAACAGTAAATCAGAACCCTCTAGTCCAAACCAAAAACTACCAACAGAATTCATTGGTTTTGGAAGGAATAGACTCTTTTAAAATTCCTCTTTGCCTTCTGAGGAGAGAGGAAATCACAGAGACTAGGTCATCTTTTGAGATCTGCAAAAAAATTCTGTCCCCTTCTCCATACCAGCAAATTCTTCTTAATATTGGAGATGGACAGGGATAAGTCAGCCAGCAGTTACCATGTATAATTAGGCTCATTAAAGCAATCTTGGAACAGATCCCCAGCCAGGATATTTGATACAAGCAGAAACAAAATCTAAATATTTCCTATATCTCGTTCCCAAGAAAGAACATTTCAAGCTTTTTGTTGACACATTTATCAGCCTGCTCTCTTGTTGACAGTCAGGAAGTTCTTAAGAAACTTTCTCTGGTGGTGCACTGGAATTTGCTGTTATAGTGATAATATCATAGGGGAGGGTAACTGAATGCAGCATCAATTACCTTTCCACAGCGCTATGGTATCTTGCTGTCAGTCATCACTGCAACATATTTGAAGTATAGGTTTACAGTCCTAGAAGAGCAGTGAAGCAGGCAGAAGAGGTAAGTGAAAATGAAAAGAGCATTGGAAGGTGGGACTACAAACTTAATCTTAATTTGTCTTTCACCTTCCCTAGTACCTTACTGCAGCTCCCTATCCCCATTCTTTAAAGGTTTGCTCATGTCATTTGCCTTAGTAAAACTTTGTTCAGATTCATGCTTGTTGGAAATGAAACAGAGAACAATAAATCTACAGTGCCATTACACGGTAAAGTGATCGAAGGGCTGCTGGTGCCTTGTAGGAAACTTTCAGAAACAGTCTTGTAATTCAGTTGATCTATTAGATACTGTGTCTTTTATTTACTTTTTCCTTGCAGTTAGATTCAGCCACATTTTCTCATTCTGAGAAGAGCTATTCTTCCCATCAGAGTCACATGTTTCTGTGGGTTTAGTCAGCAGCAGTCCATGTTTTCCAGCTGGGCTACTTGGAGAATAACGTCTTCGTAAGCAGGAATCCCATACATTTCAGTACAGCAACTCAGGAAGCAATGTACTATTCGCTATGTAAACTGAGTATATGTCATCAACATAATTTGAATTACTGTGGATGTGTTTGCTTGAAATGACGATTGGTAAGTGCATGAAGGCAAGGAAGAAGAGTTCATTTGCTCTTTCTGCGTAGGTTCAGTATTTGCCCCTGCTGTGACATCATAAGCATCTCTGCTGCAACTAAAGTTAATGGCACAAACAAACAGCCTTGTAATTTCAAATGTAGAGTAAGCAGCAAGAACAGATACATACCCCTAAAACCCCTCAGCTTTAGCTCATGTATTTTTTCTCTGGGCGAATACCCACTGCAAAAGAAAATAAACACCAAACACATCCATTATAGAAACCAGAAATTTCCTCAAATCAAATACTTTGAAGACATCCATGTGAAGCATCTTTATAGGGATGCACTGCAAGATGAAACAATAATTTCTTTGCCTTAAGTAATACTTTCTTGGTACAGTGTAGTTTTCAAAACTGAATCGTCATTGGTATCTCTTTATATATTTTTAGAAATATGTATCATATATAACAATACTAAATGTTATATCCTGTTTTCTTGTAATGATAATGTAACATCCTTTTCTACAGTTCTAGAAAAAGAGACGATTAGAGAGTAACTTCTACTATGCTGTTGAACATGAGTCTAAAGGGGTGCAAAGTTTCCTCTTAAGTTTTCCAGATTTATCCAGGCTTTTACAGAGTGAGCTGGCTGTGTGTGCTTCTTCCCTTTGGCAGGTTGGTGGAGTATGCATGAGGATTCTTGTCTCTTTGTCTTCTTTACCCAGCAGGAAATGGCTGCCTTCTTTCCCCAGAAAAGAAAAAAAAAAGATGATTGGGGTCAAAGAAAAACGAATGAGCAACCTACTTGCCAACTTACAGGTATCAGGGATTTCTAGTCCCTGCTTTTCTGTGTGTAGTTGACTTGTTTCTGTACAGCTGCACAATTTATTCTAAGTTTTCCTCTCAAGGTTTGCCTCTCTACCCATGTATCCATAATCTCAGAAGATATCTGTGAGGTACAAAGTCTCCAGCAATAATCCCTTGGGGTGATATTTTTCCCCCTTTTTTCCCATTATATTTCACTCATTAAAAAAAAAAAAAAGAAAAAAACAGAAGCACAGCTTAAAAAGATTGCCTTTCCACAGGCACTAAAAAATTAAAAAACCTAGGCTGCAAATCAGTAGGGGAGATGAGTTCCAAAATAGATGCCTATTTGTTCAAAACATTCTGCTATCACTCCCCAGTGGAGCAAGCTAAAGACTCTTGCCAAGAGTGCATCACCACACAATTTAATCAACACATTGGTCATCTGTTTGCATAAAATGTAATGTGGCACTTAGTCTTCCTGTGGACCTCAGCACACCCATCTGTAAAATGCATAGCTTGTTGTAAAATTCATATAATACCTTGCAGGGGTTTTGTAAAGCTAAGCTAATTAATGTCAAGCAGTCAGCTGAAGTTTGCTCTTGAAGATAAATTAATTTATCTAAACCTTCACAGGAAGAAGATTTCTCACTACTTTTTCATAAAGCTCCTATAGCCATTGTGCTGACCATTTATTATTTATACATCAAAATCAAACCATAGGAGAGAAATGATCAAGCCAGAAAGCTTGAAAATAATAGCCATAGGTTGTAAGAGAGGTCTCATTAGGGACACAAAAGTGAAGTACAGAGTCAGTGGAACCAAAGAACAGTTTACGACATTGTATTTGCATATTTGGCAATGGTAGGAAATGATACTGAAAGATCATCATCACTCTGTCATAACATCTAATCTTCCTTGGACATGAGCATGTGATTTGGGGTTTGAAAGACTCTTGTTTAGCATGTAGAAAGTCAATCCGGAATCTGATAATCTTTGAGAAATACTGGGAAACCTCCACCTTTTATAAAACTTTCTTGGCCAACCAAGAATACCTTTCATCATAATTTCTCACTTCCTTCACCATCACTGCAAAACAGAGCAGTCACCCAACAAACTTGTTCAGAGGCAGTTAGGACATGATAGGATCCCAGATTTTTTAATTCCAACTCTAATAGATACAGAGGTTACTGAGTACGGAAGATGTAAGGTGACTGCCACTTACCAAATGCTGAAACGTAAGGCATGCATCACCTCTTGTCCATGTGTATTAAACTGTACAATGGTGGAAAAAGGGCAGTAAAAGAAACAAAGGAACTTGCCTGTCATAGAAGAAATGGTAAAGGATTCAGCAATTCCCGGACTGTTCAACGCACTGAGGATGAAGAGGAGCTCTCCCACCCACTGGAGGCAGTGCCGTCTTCATAAGTTCATGGTTCGACACCATGGATCTCCAGGTGGGTCAAGATTATAGAGATACACCAACCTGGAGGACTCCATGCTGTTGAGCTGTTCACAAGCAGCGGAAGCCAATAAACTCTTCTCAGCTACCAGGTTATTTTCCCTGTCTGACTCTGGAGCTCTTCTGGTTGCATTGTTTGCGCTTACTTTGGAGGAAATGACCCATGGAGAAAACCAAAAACTTTCCACAACTGACAAGAAGGAGCAAACCATCTCTCTGTTGGGGACTAAAGCACAATCAATACTGATACACCGCTAGGGAGATTACTAGGTTATTACCAAGTGTGTGCATGTGCGTGCATGTGTGCGTATTTGCTTCTGCAGCGGATTTTCTTACACCTTTCTGTGAATGCTGTAAATTTCCATTCATTGTCAAAGGGAGAAACTGAATGGGCAAATGATGTTCTCTGGGAAGCAATTAAAATACTAAGTGGATAACTATCTAAAGAAAAGAAATCAGGCATGTTCTGAAAGGGTATGCCTACACTATCAAAAATTTATGGGTACGAGCCCATTCTCAAACTCGTACCTGCCTTCCATCCACAGTGATTACCTGCAGGAGTGGTAATAGCTCTGGATTTAGGTTATTCTATGATTTTTCTGAAAGAGGAGAGCCTGAGCATATTCCCAGCCTCTGCGTGAACCCAAACTCTTGTTTAAGTGATATAGACAGACCAGGCTGCAGTGGGGCATGTGGTGGGGCATGTTTTGAGCATGTTATGCTCCCACAGCATCAGCAGATATGTCAAGTACAGCTTTTTCCACACCTAGTGTGGACATTTGAGCTATAAATATCAGTGTGGATGGAAAACTTTGAGGTCATGGGGAATAGCATCTTTTCATCCACTTTTGAGCCCTGTTTTCACCTGGAAGTGTAGACATACCTATAGAGGATCATGTCTTCTGCATGAGAGTATGTATTTATATGCATTGATATAATTCAATATTGAGTCCTCTGTTTTTCACTTGGGTAAAGGCAAGTCTTGTCACACTGGAAGAGGGGAATTACCCCAGAGCAGATGACCACTGCTTCGGTCAAAGACCTTGGTGCTGTTGGGTCACTCAGTTGTTGCACCTGAAAGCACTAAAGTCCTTCAAGAAGGCTGACAATGAACATTGCAAATCAGTTTTGTTCTCAGGAATTGTCAGTGGAAAAGCTTAGACCATTTCTTACTGGACTTATTTAGATTTTGTATTTACTATATAGGGTTTCTATTTGAGGGTTCAACAGGAGGTTGGAAGAGAATAAACGTGAGCAAGAACTCTATAAAACAGGATATATCCTTATGCATTCTACACCAAACTCTAATTTAAATATATCTGGGCTGCCACTGATGAGCAATTGAAAAGTGATGGAATTTTCACAGACCTCTTTTGCTTTCCATAAGATGTTTCTCTTTTTTTTAGGAAAAAAAAAAAAAGAAAAAAAAGAGAGAGAAAGAATTCTTTGGCAGATGAAATGACTTTCAGAGATGAACAATGAATCTATATTATACAGTATTGATTGTGATGTGGCTGTGAGTTACATGGAATTACAAGCTCCCTTGCTCTCTGTTTCACTAGGGCTATTCCATGCATTATGAACTGGTATGGGACCCACAGCTGAGTGGCCATTTAGTTTATTCTTTTGTCTGAGCCCTTAAAGCTGTTGGAAATGACTGGGAAGAGAAAGGAGCTGATAACTGGGAAGAGTGAAGGCAGTGTATTACTATCTGTGATGCCCTATTAGCATACTGCTGAGCTGACACAGGGGCAACAGCCCTCTCCAAACCAACCTGCAGTAGTGCCACTTGCCAGCAGAAGACGGAGAGCAAGAAAGCATATGGGGTGTCTTTTTTTTTGCTGGTGACCTAATGTCACAAAAGAAACTTTTTGGATTCCAAAGTGGCCAGGAGTTACCAGATCATTGTTACTAAGCAAAATATTTTTAATCAGGAACAAATGAATGCTCTCCCTTATTCAAAAGACCTTTGTGATGTAGTGTGCTAAATTCTGGCTCTGTGAGTGGATTGTGCTCAAGAAGATCCCTGATGTTTTTGAAAATAATGTTCACCCAGGATTTTATCTTTCGTTCTCCTCAAACAACTCCTGGAGCAGAGCTGAGGCAGAGGGGCTCAAATCTGTCTGTACCCATCTATCTAGACATGCCTGGAGTGACTAGGGTGTAATCATTGTCCCCATTTTTTCCCTGCCTTCTGAAGAAGAAAATATATTCCTACTCCCTCAGGCTCCTTTAAGAAACTCTGCACTAACTTTTATGGGTTTAGGGCTTTTTCCCCCTTATTTATGGCTTATATTTTTAGACTGTGATTGGTGCTGAATTACAATACACCATGACAGCTGCTTATTCACTTGTTATAGCTGTAGCTTTAACTCCAGTTGCACTCTGTCTCATTGCAACAGTCTCTTAAAAATGTAAACATACTTAAAAAGTAGATTACATTTTGAACCAAAGGGAAAAAAATGACCATTTTCATTGTTTATGAAATTTCACGGCATATGGATATTTGTTAGCAGGCTAAGTAGTTCCAGCTGGTGTGTTTAGTTTGTGAAGTGTAAGGCATACTGCAAACTGGCTAATCAAGTTGCCCTTTTCAGCATGCTGCTTTTAGAAGGGTTGCAAATCCATCCTTTCCATGCTGGTATGGCTAGATAAACAATGTACCAACTGTTTGAAACTGGTTTGTATAAAACTGGGTACAACAAACTGCAAAACTGATCCATCAGACTAATCCAGTTTAATAGGGCAAGGGGGATGCCTCTAAATCTTTTCCACACAGTGC
Source organism: Phaethon lepturus (assembly GCF_000687285.1). Taxonomy (NCBI): domain Eukaryota; kingdom Metazoa; phylum Chordata; class Aves; order Phaethontiformes; family Phaethontidae; genus Phaethon; species Phaethon lepturus. Next base: position 34,783 of record NW_010509938.1, read on the forward strand.
ACCTTAATACAGGTTAGAATTTGCTTTTCCCCTTTCCTTCTTTCATCACACACACCTGGAAAGAAAAAGGAGCAGAGACAAGTAAATCTCATCTTCGAGCATGTAAGCTAATAGAGTGTAAATTTTAAGTTATGCCACCATCACCACAGTAAGGGCTGCTGTCTTTCCTCACTAGAAGCACAAGCCACTTCGTATATAGGACACTAGACAGCAACACAGAAGCCTCTACGCAGTGTGAAGGTTTCATCTAGCATTAGATGGCTCCTTTGTGATTCCTTTCTACAAACATCAGGTATGGACTCAGCCTCACCTCAGCCTTGGGAATCTCCCCAGATCAGTCTTGTTGAAGATTATCCTTCACCAAGCATCTTTTAAAATAAAACATTTTGGTTGTTCTGAATTCCTTCCAGATGTTGGAATGTTTTGATAGAGCAGAATGAAAACTGGAAACTTACTTTCTTTCAAAATATTAGATGCTATCATCACCTGATTCACAGAACTGGGATTTTAAGGGAGGAAAACCAAAAAGAACAAACATATGATTCATGTTAAAATTACAGGATCTGGCAGTACTAGATTTTGCACCTGATTTACAGAGATTTTTTTTCTCTGCTGGATTATTATTCTCCTTTTCAGAAAAAAACCCACCAAACAACCAAAACCATAAATAAAGATGAGTTCTCTGTAATGGCTTTTTTCCCCAGCTGGAGCTGCTGACAAGATTAAAATTCTGTTTGTTTTTCAGTATTGCTTTATTGGATAAGGAAATTAAGACTCTTTTAAAGGACTTCAGTAAGATGAAAGCCAGTTTTAAATAGGAACAGAACCTATTCACAAGTTGGATTATTGCTCTCCCTTTCTTTCTACAGTTGCGTGAAGGATGTAGCCACTTCATTGCGGTGTTTTCTACTCAGAGTAGAAACCGTGACCATCATGTTCCTTCCCACTCCTTGTTACAGCATCTGTGATGCAGGCTGCTGCTTTGAGGGCTAGGTGACAGGAGAGATCCTGCACTAAATTCCCAGCCTGAGCTAGTATCAGGCCACTCATGCTTATATTGCTTGCTGCCTTCTTGAATATGTACAGGAGGAGCTTTCTTGCTCCTCTGCATCAAAGATCTTTATTATAGGCACTCCTCAGCTGATGCTTTTGATGGGAAGTGGTGGAGCAATACCGTTAGCAGTGCCATGAAGGAACAGCAGAGCACAAGTCTACACAGTTAATGTGGCCTCAGTCTAAAGTGTGAAAAAGGCACTTCTTGATCCACGTTATGTATGTATCCTTGAAGTTTTCTTCTTCATTTACTGACCAAACCAAGATTTTCTATTGTTAGCAATGCAGAGCTGTTACAATCTGAAAGAATGAGCTGTGTTCTCTTCTGAGGTATGCACCATCAGCAAAATTGTTAGCTATGTCTTAGTCACTACACTTCTTTTATTATAAGAGGTTTTAGACACAAGGCTGGATTTGCAAGGCTTTAGTCACTCAGACTGTCTTTTTACTTGTGCACGGAGCAAACATGGCATAGAAAACTACATAAACCAGCAAACACAGACTAGAACCCTACTTGATACTTTTACAGTGTGGCTTTTGTGGTTACAAAGTCTTTGTAGTGAGGGCAAAAAACCTCCATTATTACTGTTTTGTTTCCAGAACTCCTTTCCATCTCGTTTCCACCAACTGTGAGTTCTGTCTCACACACATAATGGAGAGAAAGAAATAATACCTTTAGCTTGAAAGCTTTCTAATCACAGGCTAGAGGATTGACATTTAACCTAACAACAGCCAAAGAAATCTATGTGTTTTAAGAGCCCTTGTTAATGTTAAAGAAAATGATTAATAACTTTACTATATAGTAAGCACCAAGACTTTTGTAACACTGTTGTGATGGCATCTCCTTTTTGTAGTGGGAAGCTCCACAACTGAAATCTACTCAGTTCAGTGAGGTACTTCAGTTGAGTACTGGAGGTGGGATTTATCCCAGTTAGATTTCAAAGTCTACTTACAAGTTGGGCTTCTACAAGTCTACAAGGTCTGGTTAGAGTTTCTCTGTAGTAAAGAAACATCCCCTGGTGACAGTTAATTCCATGCCACGGTGGGGCTAAGGAAGAGGGAATGAATTCCCATCTAGAAGCATCTCTGTCTTGTTATTTGCTATAGAGGTACCCTCAATAAGTAGCTTTGATAAAGTATATAGCTTTCAGAACATTAAAATCAAGTAGAGTCCTACCAAAGGAGAAGGAAAATAACTCCTGAGGCTTGTTTGGCATGTTGTCTTCTCTTTCCAGCCCCAAACCCCAATGAACATTTGTTTCAAGTGGAAAGGGGTACCTTCCCACAGCCCATAATATAAGGCTTGTGCCAAAGTATGAAGAGCAAGGAACAATGGGCAGAATATCCTAGTGGCAGAGACCAACCGATGCTTGTAGCTCAACAGATAGCGGTTAATAATGGCAGCTCAGCTGCCAAGAGACCAGAATGTCCATCATGGTGTTTTGCACAGCAGTTTTGAGGGTGATACAAAAGACGAGCTCTGAACTATGATCCATATGCTCCCATTTGTCCTGTACACTCTTAAAAGGTCTTGGATCAGGTCAGGGTACAGATGAGAGCATGACTTCCTGGAGCTACACAGAGTGAGGAAATAACAGGACCTGCTTCCCTGCAACTTGGTTAGGCTGTTGTTTCCCAATGGACTGTCTCTGCTGACATGTCCTTACTTCAAAAAGCAATGGATTTTGATGGGAGTGGAGAAGATAACTGGACTACCTCCAACAAACTTCCACCTTAAAGATCTTTGTGCTTGCCTACTCAAGGGACATAGCAAACTGTTTTATTAGGACTGAAATATGGATTATAAGGGTGCTCTTCCCAAGCAGCTGTGAAGAGTTACTTTTGTCTGGGTATTAACAAGAAGGGGTACCATTTTCAGTGACAAATATGGTTCCTAAAGAAGGCTTGTCCTGCCTAACTGAGCAGGACATTGGCTTCTAGGCAGAAAATGAGAATGGTCAGCTGAAGCTACTCTTGGAGTGTTCCCATAGGATACTGTCAAGGAGGCAGAGATGTTCTGGTGGCTTGCATGATAAGCATCTTTCCCTTGGTACTTGAAAGAAGAGATTGTGCTTGTTCTTCTCCCTTGCCACCTTGTTTGTTGAGACTTTAGATTGCTCTGTGAAAGTAATTGTGAGCTGTTTCATTGATTTCAGTAAGGGTTTTGTCAACGGGGCAAGGTGGGTCTGTGAAGAACTTGTTATGCATTTGCGCTGTGTCGAGCATTTTAGCAGCTTTTGCTTTTGAAAAAGAAAATGTCTATGATCTGGAGCCCTGAGCCAGGAACATATCCTAAGGCCCAGCACAATATTTGCTAATACTCTGTCTTAGTTGTAAGATACAGAGCAAGCTACTTCTGTGCATTCATTTTTTTCTGACAAATAAAGGTATGCACAAAACTGTCGCATCTAATTCCTATTTAATTAATGATGCCACTAGAGGAAGATTGAAAGTTCCCAAGGAAATTTCCCTTGTACCAGATGCTGAACCAACAGTCAGTTCTAGCTCAGCTCCCGACAGCTTAATTCCCTGGATGTTAAAGCTCCACAAACAATAAACTATTTTCAGAAATAAGCAGATAACCAGTGTCCCATTGAGATACTGTTGTCAGTGATCTTAGTCGTCCTTTCTAACTTAATGCTCTCTGTACCTCTCAGATGTTTAATGTGAAAACTGATCTTCTGGAGAGGGAAGAAGTGTTGGGTTTTGGTGGGTTTTTTTATACTTCTTTTTCTAACTCATGTTATTTTTTAAAACTAACACATGCTTCAGTTGCATTTACACTGTTTATCAATTACAATTATATTTACCTATGTATAAAACTCTCTGATCTGTCAACGGATTTCTTTTCCCAGCAGAGAAAATAGATTTCAAATTCCTAATTGCCATATGAGGATCTTATTTTGGTCACATATTAATTTTAAAATAAATTAATAAAAAAAAAATTCTGACAATGAATTTTGGATTCGTTGTTCTTCTGATGACAGGCAAAAAACCAGTGAGTCAGTAATTTTCTCCCTTTTGAAATGTACAGATTTCAAAAAATGCCATTGAATGGGGCCAGTAGTTTGTGTAGTTCCATTTTTATCTATCCATTCTCTTCAATCAGCTAAAGCTTACCTCAGTGCTAAGATTTCAGACTGCCTTTTTTCCACGTGGTTTTAGTTTATCCCAAAATGATATTGCTGTAATATAAAATATTGAAGAGCTAGTAAAGCCTACAAAATGTTTTCTTCTGTATACCCCACAACAGATGAGTTCCATGTTACAAAGCCAGACAGATTTAAATTGATAGTGTAGTTAAGTTCCATGAATTATCTTAATGTAAGTATACTGACGATTTCTGGATTTTACAGGTTTTTTCCTGCTGTGGAGGATTGTTTTGAACTCCTAATTGTCCTGATAGCCTTTCCAAAATGGACATATATTTGAATGTAATGTCCCGCTGAATATGTTTTTAGATGTTTTGTCAGCAAAGAACTGAATCTTAAAAAATAAAAGTACCGGAGGCTTTGCTCTGAGGTCACTCACCTTTGTTGCCATGCCCTGTGGCATTTTACAAGTATTGGAAGTGGCATTTGGTTTCAGGTTCCAAGGATCTATGCAGGAAGTTTTATATTATTTCCTTTTACTCTTTGATGCATTTAATTCTTTATTTGATCTTGGCAAAAGTATTAAGGGAGGCCAGTAAAAGTATAAAGTGACTTGATTTAGAAAACATAAATAGATAAATGCTTGTATTTTTAGATTGTATGTAAAGATAAATGACTGTAAGTAGAAATCATATTAAGTCAAAAGGCATTATATCTTTAGCCAGTCCTAATGCCAGAGTCTCAGCAACTGTTACGTGACACGGCTCCATTACAGTCAATAGAAGGACAATTTGCTGTAGCCAAGAAACTATTCCATAATATTTCTAGCAGCTCAGAAACTACAGGGAGCCCTGTGCACAGAACTCTTCTTCCAATGACTGCAAGTCATTTAAGTTACCTCTTAGAAGATCAAAATGATGCAACAAGTAACTTGCTCAAATTATGTAAATATGGATAACAAACTCGATCATACCCACACCAGAAATATTTTTTTGTGAATTCTGTTCTCCTCACTTTTACAGCCACCACTACCATCTGTAGGTCTTCTACCACTGGTTGCTCCAATTTATCCTTCCTGAGCTTATTCCAGGATTTCTAGGGAGAGGTGCATGCAGATGGTGTTACACGGCTACACTGAAATTGTGAACAAGATCCCTGCTTTTTCCTGGTATATGAGAGAAACTCCTTCTTCATATGGGAGAATTACTATTTTTATATAATTTAACCCATTGTGATATAGTGTAGCATTGTTGTTCTGTGCACTCATAGATATTCACGGTACTAAAATTGTGTGTGAATTTGCCAGTCATCCTAAAGAATGCCAAACAATCTCAGTAAGGTAAAGTTGAAAATGACAATGAAGAAAAATCTAAAAGAGTTGTTAAACCACTCACTGTGTATGCCTCTTCTCCTTCAGGGTTTTACTGCAAGCATTTTAATGGTGTCATGACCAGAGCTTTTAGAAATTGTACCAGTAGAAGCTAGAAGGGGACTCATGATGCTTTTACTCTTGCTCCCTGACAGTATCAAGGATACCTTGATTATCCTTGACAGATGTTTGTATAACATGATCTTAAAGACCTCCATGGATGAAAATGTTACAAAACTCTTTTGGTACACTGATCCAGTGTTAAATTCTCCTTTCAGTTAGAATCTTTTCCTAATTAGGAACCAAAATCTCATTATTTGCTGCAGGTGAAAGTAATTATTCCTTCTGCTCTTTCTTATGAGTGTAGAAAACAGTTTCTCACCCTTTAAAACAGCTTTCTGAAATTCAAGCTTCTCTAAAATTAAAAAAACCACCAGTTTTCCCAACTTTCCCTCTATTGCATGATTCCTTGACCTCTGATCAGTTCAATTATACTGTCCTGGACCCTTGGTAATACACCTGTACATTTCTGAAAGTGATGTTAAATAGGATGTAGCATTCCGGTTGAGTACTCATTATTGTAAGGTACTGGAATAATTATTTTCCTCAACTTGCAGATTTACACATGCCAGAATTAAATTTATCTTTTCATAGCAACACTGCGTATTGGCTTTTGCTAAAATCCAGATCTTGTCCTCCACAAATATTTTATTCTCTGTTTTGTGTTTGTACATCTAATTTTCACTTCCTTCATTTTTGTCGTTATTAAATTTTATTTTATTGATTCCATATTCCTTTTTTCCAGTGCATTGGATCATTTTAAATTCTGATCCTTAAGCTAGGTGCTTATCGTTCTTACTCACTAAGATTGGCAAAGTTTGTGAGTGATCAGTTCTCAGTAACATACTCAGTTTTTTTGTGGAGAGAGATTGTCATCTTTGTGGAGCCCTCTGCAGTTTGTGTCTGAAAGAAATACACTGGTCCATGTTGTGGTTTCACCACAGTGGTGTGGGAGGGCTACTGCTGCTTTTTGGTTGGTAAGTGACTTGTCTAAGGAAAGTGTTAAAGTCACACTGTCCCTTGTTATCTATATTGCAGTGCAATATACTACCTCATTAATGTTCCCTATTGATCAGGCCTCTCAGTATATTCTTTTTCTCGTTTTCATTGCATATTTTTATTCTGACTATTTTTCTTCCAACTTGACAATTGATACAGTTTTTCTCTTGCTCTGGTTCCAAATCATGGAATCCAAATGACGAAAACATATCCTTGAAGAAAGTGTTTAAAAAGGTGCTTAATGGTAATCTTGAGTTTTAACTCAAAATGGCAGCATCAGATTTCACAGCTAAGGGGAAAATAATTCCTCCCCTTCTCTCATTCCTATGGTAAAGTGCAGTCCCGAGGACATTGTGCAGTGTCTTCCATTAGTATCCTGGCCACTGCCATTTCTAGAGAGATGTTCCTAAAATTTTACATGTAATTTGAAACATTTTCCTGAATAAGTGACTGCTTAAGTGTTTTCCCAAATCAGAGCTTAAGCCAATTTATATCATTTTTCCATCTGCTCTATTATTTCCTATAATATATTCACATTGTTTAATTTCTAAGCTGTTTATGTTCTTGTATTAATGAATATGTTAAATAAAATTAAATTAAACAGGTCTCCCAGTAGTCACATTAGAGGATATCTCTCCCTAGATCAAACATATCACAAAACTGTTATTGTTATTTGCAGTCTTTTGTTTTTCCTTAGTTCATGGTCAGTAGTGTTCCTATTTAAGTCAGATGGGGTTTCTGGGGAGAGCAATATTTAATGGAAATCTACATTTAATACTTTAATATAACATGCCTCTCATTTCATTTTGGAAAACTATTGGTTATTCTGTCTGCTAGAACATTATGTGCAAAATTAATATGCAGATAGGGCACATGATATGAATGCAAATTAAAACATCTATCTGTTACTCATTTATCTTTTAGTACATATAGATACTGAACTGAGGGTTCTGGTACTCATTAAACATCCTGTGATCTTTCAGTGGTGTTGATGCACATAATTCAGAGCTGAATATAACTTCTCAATTAAGACCAAAACTTGCTACCTCTAGCAAAAGGGCCAGAACCAGCTGGAGAAAAAGGGCGTAACTAGGAGAGGGAGCCAGAAGGGGAGAGCCTCGGGGAAGTGGGCAGCACCTACTGCTTCTGTCAGGGGCCATCGCTGCAGCAGTATCTGGTTTTAGGTGTCTCCTACTCTTTTCCCGAGCAGCAGCAACCTGGGATTTCCAGAGCTGCGGCGCTGGCAGGGCAGGCAGCAGGACCTGAGCTGTGTTACCGCTCTGGTTATCTCTGCACGCAGGGGGTGGTTCTGCCCTTCACGAGACCTGTCCTTAAGGGTACTGTGACCAAAAACTTGTCAGATCCTTACTGAGCTGGTTAAAACGATACCACTCTAGCATAGACAGGATCCGGCCCAGTTTCCAACGTATTGAACACCCACCTCCTCCTACAGCTGGCAAAACATGGGGCCCCGGCGGCACTGCTGCGACGTGCTCTAGCGGGCTGGGGATACGCGGTCAATCTCATTTCTCTGCGAGCACCAGATGCTACCCCTCAGCTCAGGCTACGCAGGTGATAAGCAGTGTACCAGGTCTATTTATAATTGTAACCTTTAGAGAGTTTATTTTCAGGACTAAGCTCAACAACATGATAACACTATGGGGCTGCATCTCAGTGCGGTGGTGGTGTAACACAGTGTCACAGTGTCATGGTATAATGCGGTCTTCTCGTGTCGTGTACTGGCTCATATCGCTTACAGATAGAAAGCACAATACCGCTAAGTGCTCTGGGGGCAGGATGCATTCTCCTCTTAGAGTTACTATCTGATATTAATATGGTACTACACTCAATTGTACTTTAAAAGCATTAGGATGAGCAGGAACATCCGGAAGCACAGTGAGAAAGCTAGTTTCTAATGGTATTTCGTTCTTCCATCAATATCCTCTATCAAGATCTACCATATACCTTTCCTAAGGTAGAATTTATGGTGATCTGATGAAAGTAGAGATAGATGGCAGAGCTCTGTTATTTAATGACATGCCTGCAACAGCAATTTTTGTCTTTAATTTTTGTTAGCTTGAAAAAAAGGTAAAGGGAAAAAATCATCAGTCTTCACCTATCAACAGGCTCAAGCCTTACTTCCTATACATGAAAAGGGCAAGGATCTTCACTAATCTTAGGCTGCTTCCAGCTATTGTGTGGCCAGAAACCAGCTGAAACTTCTGAAGCTTTAAACATGGGGTAATTCACCAACTACAACCACTGGACAAATCCTCCAGGGAAAACCTGTGCTCTGTCTGTAAAATCTTCAGAACATTTTCCTTTTTTCCTGGTTTTCATTTTTTTTGCTCCCCATTTTCATGCCTTTCATCCTCACCCTTTTTTCCCCCCTTTTCCTGGTCTTCCTTCATCTCTCCCTCTTTTCACTCTGTCATCATACACTTCCCATCACTGTCACTCTTTCAGGTGGAGGTTTCAGTCCTGTGATAGGGATGGAGGCAGTGCTCTCACAGAAGGTACTCCAAACAGCTTAGAGACATCCAGCATGCCATAAGGGAAAATCTCTCAGATGCCAGTATTCAGACAGGATTGGGGAACCACTGCATTGCAATTCAGTTCCTGAGACCCCAGAGACCTCCAGTGATTTCAGATCTGTAGTTAGGTGAGGACCCGGCAAGGTTCAACCAGTGACCTCACGAGATTGCTGTGAGGTTTTGTTAATCAATATACACAGAAACTTGCTGAGTCGTAATTTTAGAATAAAGTTCCACTTATTGCAGGAGAACAATCCTGTGTTCAAACCCACCATGGGCTGTAGAAGGCTTTCAACAAGAATGTTTTTACATTGCAAGGAGATCTGTACTCATTAGGTAGCCTCTCGGACCACTGGTCCACTTTAGTAAGTGTTTTAATTAAAGAGGTCATGTCCCCAAAGGATGTTTGATTGAGACATGTAATTTCTCCTGTAAAAGATGATTACAATAGGTAGACACTGCATGTCTTCTAACATTTTTAAGGTGACAATCTTTTTTTAAAAAAACTAAACAAATGACATTTCTCCTTCAAAGTTGGTCAGTGATGATGAAAGTTATTAGACTGATCACTCTGAATAACAAAGTCCTCTACCTCATAGCATAGGTACTGTCAGTCAACAAAATTTTACATATTTAGCAGCACTGCGTGACCAGCAGGGTTCAAACCCTCATCCAGGACAATCCTGAAAGTCAAGGATGATACGACTTTCAGTTCTTCTATTCCAGCTAATGCAAGGAACCACTGCCATGGTGCTGGATATGCTTCAGTCCATGATCTCCATATAGCCCTTAGGCAGGGCATGACCATTAGAGCAGATAACCCAGCCTGCAATTTAGTCTTAAGAGATTTCAGAAATGGGCATGGAGTGAGGCAGGAGATAGCTAAATTATTTCTGGGAGTCTCGTCTTTGCTGCGTTCTCTTCCCATATCACCTGACTAGAAGTGGACCCTCTTACCTCCTGCCTGGAAGTTGTGCATGTCATGCAATCAAGACATCATAGGACTGGGCATAAGCCTGGTGTGTGAGGAGGATGCCTATGCTGTGGGTGTCAGGAGAAAAAGCCAGGGCATCCAGTCCTTGCAGGCTTTCATTAGAGGCAGTGGCACCTCCATGTTGCCTTCACAAGATGAAAGGTTTTTCAGCCATGCCCTCAGAAACAATAAGACCAAAGGTGGAATCTGAGTGTTATTAAGTGACACAGAGTTTAAAAAAAAAAAACCTCTAAAGCACAGGAGGCAAATTCTTTATTGATTCTTCCACAGAAGACTGAATTCAGTAGAACACAGCCCAATAGAAAATATCAAGTGCAAATAAACCAAAATTTGCTCCAAATAGTTCCTCCTCATCCAACTGTTTATTCAGCGCATACAGTGTAATGTCAAAATTCAACTACATAAAGCCAAAATATACAGTAAATAGTTTACTACGCTCTCTTTTCTAGCTTTTTCATTTCCACTGTCCAGGTAAGTTTTCATCACTCAATTTTCAGGAGCGTAGTAGGATGAACTAATTCATCTTATGGTGAGGTTGTGAAGTGTTCAGGTAACAGTGATACAGAGACTACACAAAACATAGACACCTGCAGGAAAACAGCTATACATTAGCATGAATAACATTTCTAAATGAGCGCTATTGCATATGTGATGGAGAAATGTAGGAACCCAAATGTCTCTTGGAACTCAGTGAGAAGTACAGATACCCTACTGCTATTTTAAATTTGACATTTGCCTTCTGAAACAGCTAGGCATGCTTCTTTTTTTTTTCTTTCTCTCTTTTTCCTCTCCTAATACGATTCACCAGTCTTTAAATGGAGGTGGAAATATTATAGTCACTCCAGGTACTCTCTTACTGGGAGTCACTGGGCCGGTGCAAGATGCCATGCCATTTAGTGACACTAGGAGAAGCTCATCGTAGTTCTACTGCCAGAGCTTCCAAAGTACCTTCGCATAGAACAAGTCCAAATTCCTCTACAACAAAAACTTGGTTCCACATTTGCAAACGTAGCTAAAATGCAATGCTTATTCCCATCACTCTCCTTTCAGACAACATTACAGCATAAAAGGAAAGGAGAAGAGGAATCTGGAATATATTTTGCTTTCAGTTGTCTCAGACTTACCAATTCCCAACATAATCTTTCTTGAATTTTAATATTGAAAAAAGTCATATAGCTAAATGAGACATTTTCTTGATGGCAGAGCAGAAATAATTGCTGGCATTTCAGTGTAAATTAAGACTGAATTCTTTACCTCAACATGTGTGGACCTTCTGGAAGGACTTCTTTCTCAGACATGCCACATTTCTGTTCTTAAGGGGAGTAATTCCCAGTTCTATGAACAATAGTTAACATTTCCCTCCCTCTTCCTCCAGAAAGGTCTCCTTCTCCTGTGCAATTTCATTAAATTAAAAGGATTGCCCTTTTTTCCCTCCTGACTTTCAAATATTTACTTATTTATCCATACCTACAAGGTTTGAATAGACAAAAGATATTAAAACTTCTGTCTAAAATAGTGGCATTACTTCTACTGCTGCACTTTGATAACCTCCTTCATCTCGGACACACCTCAGAAACTGCAATTACATCTGTTTATGACTGGGGATTATGAGCCAAGATTTCTGCTCATATAACTGATGGATTTCTCCAGTTGTGTGGTGGAATTTTGCCAGCAGGAGATTTGGCAGAGAGTCAGGCTGCCACAACTGAAGAGGAATCATAGTGGAATTTAACAGAATTTCCTTGTATTTATTGTCAGAGAAGAGGGGAGGAGAAAAATGTCTGACTGTAACACTTGATTTCATTTCACTCACGATCTCTCAGATGGAAACCTAAACTTCTTTTTTAATGAGATTCAGTTTCTCAGAAAAGGGCCATTCAAATTCCACAATCGACTCTTCCTAGTGACCTTTTCCCTTGAATTTCATGCACCCTTGAAACCTTGGCATTGGTGGTGCAGAGAGTTTGCAACATGCTCACTATTGCTAAGACATTTTGTCCGCTGTGCTTCCACAGCAGGGTCTCAGCCTCATCCACCTCATTCATAACCCAGAACCAGCAATCTGGTTGTCACTCACATCACATTTACCTGCCTTTGTCAAGAAGACAGAAGCAACGTTTTCTTTGAAAAATTTCTACAGCAGTGTTGCCAAATATAAATTAGCCAGGACAGACATCTTTCATTTGCTTAAACAAATTAGTCTTCCAACATCAGGTCAGGGCATACTAAGTATAGGGAAAACAATGTAATTAGATCTTTAATCACAGACTTTCCTGAGAAAGGGGTCTGTGACCAGAAACACTAAGCTCAGTTATGATGCAGTACCACATACCCTCTTAGGGCGTGGATAAGAGCCGCCTCTTCCAGGTGTCACTGCTCATTAAAAACGAAATTCTTTGCCCTCCTTAGAGCTGATATTTGTTGTAGCAACATTTTCTTTGATGACTTTTGGGGCCACATAAAGGGACAAAGGAATTAACTGTAGCCTTATAATGAAGCCTTATCTTTATAAGGCCATTTCCTTAGCTTTATGTAAAGAATGACCCCTGTTGTACAAATACTGTTGTCTCACCTGCGGCCTAAATTGGAGGGCTTTGGACAGAGATGGCCTTCAGCTTCACACGTGCATGCAGGAAGGTTTCACACTCTAGATGAAGCCCGTCTGCATAATTCAGCTGGAATAAAAAAGTCAAAACTATGCTAGAAATTGCAAGCAGAAACCTGCTTTGAACTATGCCAACCCTGTCACCCACCAGGTGTTTGTCCACCCACCAGGGACAAACTGGTAACTGAGAGGTTTGCACAAAAGTGAACTGTGTGGGACCAGCCCTCCACTCCTAGAATTATATCAAATAGGGTTCAGGTGTGGCGCAATCTGTATATTATATAGTCAAGGATCCCTGACTTCTAAATGTCTCCAGATTCATCCATCCTTTATCACCCTCTGTAGCAAAAGGCTGAAAGAACAAATCATTCCCAAGTGCTTCCTTGCTGTTAGTATGTAGCTTCTCCCTGGTTGACCACCGCATGTGTGTTTAAGACAAGACAGCTGAGAATTATTTCTATTAGAAAAACAGCCTCCACAGGGAACATTGTTTTCCACAGGGAACATGACATTTTCTCACTGTTCTCTGTTACCCGTATATTGTCTGGAAGGGGACTTCAAATACTCAGGCCTAACATGATAAACAAACACCATCATTTGCATTAACATTCTAAATTCTGCATCTTGGTGAAGATTTTTAAAGTAACAGAAACAGAGGAGTTTTCAATTTACATCAAATTCAGTGGGGTATTTCCCTCCAAAGTTTTGCTTGGTATGGTCAAATTTTTTTTTCATATATCTTTTAAACCAAAAAAGTATTTTTTTACCCTTTATCCAGGGAATTTACACGATAATCATGTAAATTCTTTTATACGTCTAAGCCATTAAAATAAACCCTTCAGTAACTCCTAGCTCAAAATGACTTCAAAATATTTTCTAAATGTTTAAAATAAGTCTGTGATAACAATATCCAAGGTCTTTGTCTCTTCTTACGTTCTTGTGTTCCTTGGTTCCTCACGTCCAATTAATATTTTGAAGGCAGCCATTTATTGCACGATAACAGTTCTTCTAATATGAATATCAATTATGCTGAAATGTGAATAATAAAATTAATTTTTCTGAAGACAAGATAATCTGCAAAATACATCTTAACTAGTTACAGACACTTAATTAATTACAAATACTTAAGCCTTTGTAAACCAGAACTGAATTTGACAATTGTTGTAAACAGTGGAATTAACATGGATGCTTCCATGAAATGGACTGTGTGAAAATTCTGTTTCTCTAACACTGTCAAGGATCCAAATGATATATTTGCCCTTTTTGACAAGATGCAGTATCTGGCATTGTACTGGATTTCATAATTCAAGGAACTTTTGCCAGTATTGACCATATTTTCCCTGACAAATATGAAACCAGCCATAAATGATGACGTCAAATGGGCTTCAAGTAATCACAGAATCACTAAGGTTGGAAGGGACCTTCGAGATCATCAAGTCCAAGCGCTAACCCAACACCACCATGCCCCCTAAACCATGTCCCGAAGCACCACATCCACACGTTTTTTGAACACTTCCAGTGATGGTGGCTCCACCACCTCCCTGGGCAGCCTGGTCCAATGCCTGACCACCCTCTCAGTGAAGAAATTTTTCCTAATATCCAATCTAAACCTCCCCTGGCTCAATCCAATAGTCTGGAGGAATAACTCAGTCTTTTGTATCTTTAATGATCAGTGTAATAGTTCAGAAACACTTTTGACTTATAAACCACCTTTTAGTCAGGTTCCATAAAGTCTCTTACATGCAAAGAGAGGCCTTAGGGTGCTTTAAAATGCAAACTTCATGTAGGAGATGATGTGCTGTTCTCCTTACACTCTATTAGCTTTATAGTTTCATTAGTACCATGTGGCAGTTTAAAATATTACTTCTTGTATTGAATATATGATGCAGAGAGTCTGATTTTTCATTCTTCCTCCCTGATTACACTCTACAGATTCTCTATTTTTAAAGAGCAGATAGATGTCTATGCAGGGAGTGTTTGCTATGGACAAGCTATACAGATGATTAGCCTTGGTGTTGTCCCATGTCTCTCAGTGTAAAATTTTCACTGAGCAGATTTCAGGTACATCATCCAGCCCACCTCATTTAATAATACCTTTTTAACACGATCTGCAATTATACCACTTGTGCTGTTGAGCTTGGCCATTTTCCTTGTTCTTTATTTATTTCTTCCCAGGGAATAGCAGTTTAACAGACATTTCCAGCGATGTAGGTAGTTAAATGTGGCAGTGAGTTATCTCACTGACCACAGGGTTTCTCTCTCATAGCAACAACTGCAGTCTGGTGTCATGTTCTTCTTGGGAAGAATTAACCTTCTGATGTGACAACCTGGGAAGACTGGTAGAGCTGGTCTTCTCCCTGCAAATATGAAGCAGAAGGTTGGACAGAGAGGTCCATGGTTTGTACTCCATTCTGTGGTTCCTCTGGTGGACCCATCCAGCCTCCCAGCAGCAACACTGCTCAACAGCTGGCAGAAGGCACCAGAGGCATGCTCCAGTTTATGCAGGACATCAGCCATCCATGGCTGCCCCACTGGGCTTTGGTTTTACAATTTCCAAATTCCTGCCAACAGATTGCAGAAAATGTCAGAATACCAAACCTCAGTTTTTACGTGAGATACTTGCACATTTTGATGAGCACATTCTTCCCCTTTCCTGTAATGGGAACTGTCAACATGAGGCAGAACACAAAACTATACTGATCTCACCCCATTTAAGCTCAGATCCAACTCCTAGCAACTGTGGGTCATTGACAGGGCCATGGTAGCTTTTGCCTTTGTGCAAAAACCGGTCTAATTTTTCTGTAGGAAAGAGGCTTTCCTTCCCATTCTTCTCTTCTCCTTCCTCTCCTTTGCTCTTTTAAATGGTGTGGACATTTAAAAAGTGGGTTTCTTATACAGCATGGGAGGTCATGCAGCTGTGACACTCTCAAACCACTGCCATCTGACTCTAGGTTACCCCTTAATTGTTGTGTCATTTTTGCCATAAGCAGATCCAAAACCTTTTAAAATCTACTGGTAGGAAAAGACTTTCTCCTGTTTATAGCAAGAAGAGAGACTATCTTCTTGGACAAGAAGTAGTGCTGATAGGGATGTTCTTACCATCATTTCCCGTGCAAACTGCGGTGAGGGGTTCTGGGAGGACAGTGAAAGAGCATTAGGATTCTCACACCTGTCCACATTTGAAAAGGATTATTAGCTTGTGGTTCACTGTGTGTTTTATCTGTGACTCCACTGAGTCGCACAACAGACCCGTAAAGTCAGCAGATAGGATTATAAAGGGAAAATAGTTAATATACTTAGCAGGCATCCTGAACCAAAGGCATCCTGGTCTGATAATAGCTATTTTGGCACAGTTTCTCTTCTGTAGGAACATTTGAAGAGTCCTAGTTCTGTTTCAGTGCGGAATAAAAACCAGTATTAAGACCATCAAAGCTGCCTTAAGACAGAATGGTTTCCTTCTGAGAGTGGGAAATAACATGGCAGACAAAGACCCTGTGGACACTTCTGTAGGAAGTGTACTTAGACTGGGTTTCCACATCTATAAGCAGATGATACTATGGCAGGATCAAGAGCATATGGAGGTGGAATAGTCAAAATATAACTCAGTTTTAGTGAGGTATTTCAGATAGCTACAAAGAATGCATTTATCAGTACAAAATGACCTTGATAACAGGGTCACTGACTGGAAGTAGAGGAAAAAGGAGAAGTCAAGAGGAAATTTAAAATAGTTTACATAGGGAAGGGACAAAGTCTTTTAAATATAAGCAGACATAAGGAAACTAAAACATTAATAGGAAGAGTGCATAGCAGAGATTAAAATCTATGTTCCTGTGATCTAAACTGAAGGGAAGTTGCATTGAAGAATATCACGACACAAATACAACAGTGGCTAAGAAATCACTAAATGTGTCATAGAATTATTCTTGTAACATCTGGTTCCTTTGTATCCCTATTTGATTGACAAAATGTTGTCATACATTTTTTTATTTTGCACAAAAATGTTTTGGAGAACAACAAGGTACACCCATAACCAGGAGCAAAGATATAAGAAATAAAATAAGGAGGAAGGGCAATTTCATGAACAGGAGAGTTAGAAACACTGTCAGAACTAGGTTCCAAGCCATACTCTGTCATTGACTTCCTAGTCTTTCCTCTGGAAAAAAGTTCAGAGCAAAGTTTTCTTATTTTTATCTTAACTCACACTATATGTGAAAAAGATTGGTGTCCTTGCTGCTTATACTAAAAGGGAATTTCTCAGTGCAAACTGCAACAGGAGTTTGCATCTGTCACCTTCCTTCTCCACTTCAAGGAGGAAGCACAGAAAACAAATGTCTTTTATACCAACCTTCCAGCCATGGAAAGTCCTTTTAGGGCAAACCAAGCATAAGAGCTATTCTAAGATACTACTTTTCTCTGACTG
Organism: Phaethon lepturus; assembly: GCF_000687285.1. Classification (NCBI taxonomy): domain Eukaryota; kingdom Metazoa; phylum Chordata; class Aves; order Phaethontiformes; family Phaethontidae; genus Phaethon; species Phaethon lepturus. The sequence continues at coordinate 51,909 of NW_010509938.1, forward strand.
ATCATGTAAATTATTGTGCTGCAACCATGTCCCTGATGTCTTCCCCAACTCTGCTGCAGAGATTTCTTGGTGAAGAAGAAAATGTAGCTCTGTATGACTTAATTACTTGCCTGTAATAAGTAAGTTTTATTACAGACAGTAACATTTCCTTTCTTCCATCCTGTCTATCTAGTTGATAAACTTATTGAGAGAGAAGAGTATCCTTCTTCAAATATTCAAGGGCAAGACGCTCAGGCACTGGTATAATTGAATTAAAACCACAATAGAGTTATACTGATTTATCCGAGATGGTGATTTTGCCTTGAAAATTTTAAAGGAACACATCCTGTTCCTGCTAGATCTCTGATCCCAAAGTGAGGAATAAATCTGTTCTGCCCTGAACAAGATTTAGGAAGTACTGCCACCAGTTCAGACAAGCAGCATGCTGAAAACTCTATACTCTCCAGGCCTTTGATGTGTTTAATATCATCTTCTGTAGTCACCCTGAACCCCCTCACCTTGTTGTTTTCCATTACATTCTGAAAAGTTAATAAGACTCTCAAGACAATCATGAAGTTACTAGACAGTGTCAGTTCCTATGCCGTTCCCCTACCCTGTTTTACTTTCAGAGCAAGTGTACTGTCTGTATACATTGGAGACTTAGATTAATCTCTGTATTAGAATCATTGTTTGGCCATGAACTCTGTTACGTGAAAGTAATTTGAAACTTGGAGAAAGTTGTGGTTGTGAATACAGGGGAAGACTAATGAACGGCAGCTCCTTCTCAATCCATAAGCTCCCAGAAAAGTTTTTCTTGTTGAGGGAAAAGCTCATGTTCAGTTTAGGTTTTGGCTGAAGCTAAGATTGGTGTTTGATTAGTGGAAATAAACAGTTTATCTAAAATGAGAAATGACCTTAAAATTAACCTAAAGCTCAGACTAAATCCATTTTCAATTATGAAAAGATTTGATCCATGTGTGCATTTGTCCTTTTGTTGTTTATACACACATGAAAATACCAACAGAACAAAATAAACACTGTTCTCATCAATTTAGTTCAAAGAACAGAAAAAACAGTAACTCTCAGAAACACCAAGGAAAGAAGTGATGAAAATTTCAAGGACTGAGGCCAGAAACATTTCAAATTCTGGTAAACAAAGTGGAGAGATATTCAGTAAAAGAATTTCTATTGCATTTTGGTTCATTGTGATAAAATAAGTGATTTTCTTGAAATTTTCAGTAGGTTTTGTTTACCAAGGCTCAGAGAAGTCAATTTCTCTTCACGCAGAATTCTGAACTCTTGGATGCTTATCTAAATTCAGTTAAGCATTCAGAGGGTCACCTACTGCAAATTCAACCCAAAACCTTAAAAAAAAAAGAAGTTGATTAAATGTTCAAACAGATCACCTGTTCTATGTGACCCTACTTGAATGGAAAGGTAATCAAGATGACCTGCATAGGTTCCTTCCAACCTTAACCATTCTGTGATTCTATGATTTTTTTTTTTAATGCTAGCATCCTAAGCTCACCCTGGTCTTTAAAAAAGGTGCAATATTTTCTCTTTTTTATCCAGATATCAGGACTGAAAATTAAAAAGACTGTAATTCAGTTATCTGGCACTTTCACTGGTGATGCATTAATGTGTCTCATGATTTTGAAGGTTAAGTGGGTAAGGCCTCAAATTTTTGTTGTCAAAACACTTATGGAGTGTCATGGTACCTACTCAATGCTAAGGTTGCACGACAGTGGGGCTGTAAAGCAGCCTCAGAGTTGCTGAAGCTGCTTGTCACATCTCTTCTTTGAATGAAACTCCGTGAAGGACAGTAGCAGCTCTAGTGTCACCCTTCTCTCAACAGCCTTTTCCAGGTGGTGTAGCTATGCAAGGAGTGTGTGGGCTGGCACCCCAACCTCTGGTAGTATTTGGCAGCCATTGGTAGTTCAGAAGGACTTCAGAGAACAAAGCCTAGCTGGCAGGGGGGTATGGCTCTTAACAAATAGCAAAATACACTCCTATCTCCTCTTTTTTTAGCAGTTTTCAATCATTTTAGGCTACAGACCTAGAATTTCTGTGCCCAGAAACCTCTCATCCTGGCTACACATCAAAATTGTCTTTCAAGCAGGGGCAAAACCCAGCTATTCATTTAGGCTCACTGTGTGTTCATAGACTTTGAGTCCAGCTATATTCACCAGTAGAGTTGAGGAAATGTCGGAGGCACAACAGCAATGAATGCCTGAAGATTTGAACTCATATTAGCCCTCAGTATAGGCCTAAAAATGCCATACCTGCCTTGTGAGCGGGGAGATACAGCCACAGATTAACTTCTTCAACTGGTTATTCTACCACATATCTCAAAGCCAAAGTTCAGTAAATAAAACATATCTTAGATGGGCCTAAGCAGGCATGAAACAAGGTGCAGTGGGTATTATTGACAAGTGCAATATAAAAATTTCCACTGTTGTGATATAGGCAAACGGAGCACAGAATTTGGCAGTCAAGTGCTCTTTCCATGAGTATCAATTAGAATAGTGCGTCCTCGCCCACTTTTATGCCTGCTCCTAGTGATAGCACAGAGACAGCCCCTGCAAGCACTGCTGATGGCTGTACTCATTCATGTCTCGTTTCCATGCAAAAGTGTCTGAATTTGCTTATATGATAGTACCAGTTGTACCTGTGCACCTTTCCGCTGTTACAGAGCTGTCATCACTGGCTAATTGAAAGAAAGACAAATAAGCAGAAAGATTTTAGCAGTCGAAACATTAGCAGCAAGTGGGCAAGAACCCATTATTGCAATGCATTTGCAGAGAAACAGTGACTTCTGTAGGACAATTTAGATGACACCTACCTGAACTGTGCTGTTAAACATTTTCTGGAGTTTGTGTCTATGGATTTTGTTATAACTGACAGCCTCTACTGCTCCTACGAAGTTCTTGTTTTAAGAGGTCCTTGAAACTGTCATGTATGAACAAAATGCCTCTCACCTTAAGCCAGAGGAAAAGGCAGGGAAATCATTATGGGTCCACCGCAAATGAGTGGGCACACGGAAGAATCACAGATACTTGTATTTTGTAATGAGACTGTCCTAACTTTAACGTCAGTATATTTTTTCCTGATGAAGTATTCAAACCAGAAAAGCATATAAATATTTATGTGCAGAGTCAAATACACACACACACACACACAATATATGTATATAGTTGCATACATATGAACATACAGCCGTACCTGAAGTGCAAGTGTGAGTGAATCGAGTTATGAGGTATGAAGCCTGGTTCACTACTGCTTTGTTTCAGTGTGATGCTGCTGTAATATAATTTATTTTCATGTAGGCATGCAATATAAAAGTGGATTAATATAGAAAGCATCTATATGCTGCATATTGCAGATACAGGAGAAAGCCACAGTGGTAGTTGTCTTCACTTCTGGAGTCTGAATATCTTTGTGTCAGTCCTAGGTTTTCTCTAGCAATTCGGCACCATGATTCCCATGAGAGCACTCATGGCACTGACAGGTACTCACAGCATGTAGCAGAGCAGCAGTGAGTGCTAGGAGGTAGGACTCACTGTGCTGTGATACTGTAGTCCTAGGCTGTAGACCATGGGAGCAGCGGACATTTATTTCCAGTACGGTCTCTGACAAAAGGCAGCTCAGGTGTTGAAGTGTGTTGGTCAGAAAAAGGGTTCTGCATTGTTGAGCAACCAGCAAGTTGAGGCAGGAAGCACCTATTGGGGTGCTACAGGAGTTCCCCTTCTCTCAATATCCCCTACCATTTACACGGCTGAAAACTCCAGAGCTTAACGGCAAAGAATTTTAGTCAAGCTGCTTAATCCAAATAACCACTGAGGAGAAACTGCAGTGTAGAGAACAGAATTGCTGCCAGGAAAATGAAAACAGCTTTTAAAAGAGAAACACTAGGAATGGAAACACAGCTTTGGGGGGAACTATGTTGCATTGACGAGCCCTCCCTTGTGGGATATTAGCAATGCAATTAGATGCTTTTACAGGTTGAAAATACACCTCCATCCTACAGTGCCTGCTGTTGACACATAATATCTGGTTCTGTATAATCAGGATTTCTCTGCGGCTCAGAGGGCAAGTGAGCCTGAGACTCTCACATCTGCTGAAGAGCACTCGAGGTTTTAAAAGTGGAGCAAGGATAACCCATAGAGAGAAACAATGAACACCAACATCTAGGCTCGGTATGGGAGATAAGAAGGAAAACAAATGTGCACGGGAGTTAGAACGAAAGGGACTTGCCCCCAAAGAAGAAGCTGTCTCCTCAGGACAAACTGTTGAGTTTCTGGGGTAAAGAAGTTTCAGTGTTGCTTTTTTAGCCTTTGGAACGTGCTGCACGGAACTGCAGGGAGGCAGGCGAGCGGGAGGCAATGGGGGAGGCTGGGGTTTGGGAATGCAGCGGTTGTGTTATCCGACTGATGGTCAACCTGCAATGTTTTTCCTCAAGCAAATTCCCATAGAGGAGAATTCAGCTTGAGTCTGAACCATAATAAAAACTCTGATTTGGTGGGGGAAGGGGACATTACTAGTCTCTTAAGTACCTGGAATTTTTATCTATGCTGATAAAATTAACATTTCTCCACTGGAAAGGCATTCAGAGATATGGCTTTTTTTCACATAGAGGCAGCAAGAATTCAGGCACCAAGACTTGAACTGTAAGAATATATGTGTTTTTCACTTGTAAGCTATGGCAGACATCTCCATTTCTATTTACTATTACTTTAATTTTGAATGTAACAGTTAAATATACCAGAAAATCAAAATGGAACCTTATATTTCACCCAGTTTTCACTGGGAAGTCTAGTTAGTTTGAAAAAGGCTCCATATTTGCAAAAACAGTATATGAGAAATGATCACAGCCTTTCAATACTGAAAGGGAGCTTATAAGAAAGATGGGGACAGACTTTTTAGCAGAGCCTGTAGTGATAGGACAAGGACTAATGGCTTTAAACTAAAAGAGGGTAGATTTAGACCAGATCTAAGGAAGAAATTTTTCAGAATGAGAGTGGTGAAACATTGGCACAGATTGCCCAGAAAGGTGGTAGATGCCCCATCCCTGGAAACGTTTAAAGTCAGGCTGGACGGGGCTCTGAGCCACCTGATCGAGTTGAAGATGTCTCTGTTCATTGGCCTAGATGACCTTTAAAGGTCCCTTCCAACTCAAACTATTCTATGATTCTATGAGTAGGAATCAGGCTTTGAACATACTGTGAAATACATGGTCACAGGCACGTTGCATGGGTGGAGATTTGCAGAGAACTGCTTACACTGCTTTTGTTAAAATTCCTCTAACCCATCATGGGTTTCCATAACCTTCACCAGATCCTTAACTTGGCTGCAAAATGTGTAAATTTAAACCCATCTACTCCATGCAATTACAGAAGAGATTTCAGAATTTATATTTGTGAAAGGCCTTTGTATACAAGTGATTTTCTAAATTGCAATATGTAACAGTATTCTACACAGTTGCCAGAAAGACCAACTAAAACCAAACCACAAAAACACAGTTGTACTGACTCTTTCCAGTTACACAAGCAATGAAGGGGGATAGAAGCAAGGCAGACGAGCATTTCCACTATGGAGTTGGGTAACCCAAGAGGATCAAAAGGTGAATGACAGACCAATGTTAATTTAGAAAATGAAATGGCTTCCTGATGTTATGTGACTGTGCAGGCAGTAATGTCTGAAAGTACAGTAGCTGCAGCCTGCAGCTGGAGGAAAGAAAAACCAAAATCTTAATTATAGTTTACTCTGTGGCCAAATTCTCCAGTCACATCTGCTCTGGTTTCCCTGATCTAATGTCCTCATATTTCATCACTGGAAAAGGAAAAATCCCTTTCCACTGTCTCGGATAGCTCTACTGGAGGGCAGCACTGTGGGGTATCCTTGTGCCTGCCTGGTGCCATTCATTCCCACTATTAACAATCAGCATAAACCTGCCACTTCCAGGATGAGTGGGAAGTTGCCTGCCAGCATGAAACACTTCAGAGTTTTGTAGAGGCCAAATTCAGGGAGAAAAAAATAATAGCGGGGGGAGATAAAAAAAGTTTAATCAAAATATTAAATTTCTGCCATATGAAAAAGGTCAGCGTAATTAAACCCAAACTTGTGAATACATACATATGTAGCCTCTGCTGGCATCAGACAACAGCTAATGGAGGAAACATCTATTGTTTGTTGGCAGAGAAGACACATATGGCAATGTCTTCCAAAACCCCGCTTTCCATCTCATGTAGGCACAATACCCAAAAGAAGCATTTGTGCCTAAATTAGCTGGTTATTCTTCCTAACGACTTCTGTGATCAATGCAGAGAGGTAAACTCCTCCAGAGAGAGACTCCGAGGAAGTGCCTAATTCATGTGCTCAAAGCCACCTTGCAGAGGCTTCTCTTTCCTTCGGCTCTAGAGAAGACCGCAAAGACAAGCCAGCTGATTCACGTGACTGAAGGTGGGAGCGATGAATCCCCCTCCTCCTCATTCACGTCTCTCTGCTCGTATATTATTGTAGTTTCTCGGGGAACATTGCCAGTGCAGGGTTAACTCAGGTTACCGCAGGTGGAGACATGCAATTAACAGCAATAAAATCTCTGTGTCTTATTGAGTTACAGCTCATCAACTGATGAGAGGTAACTTGTTAAGCCTCAGTAACTCAGCTGCTTCCAGTCATGTGCGTGTACCCTTAGAGGGGCAGCTTGATTCCCCTGGAGCTGGTCTCCCTTGGGCAGCCCTGGTCGCGCCGCAGATGCCGAAGCTGCGGGGAGAGGCTGGCCAGCGACACGCTCCATGCAGGGATTAGCAGCCTGTGGCTGAATTCCCCCTTGCTGGTTTGAAAACGAGCATTACTCAACCTTTAGCCTGGGCCTGTGAGAAACCGGCCGGTTCAGCTCCGTTGCAGTACGGCAGACCGCATGCCGGCTGTCAGCAAGCCTCCACACCCGGATAAGCAAGACACCGGGCGCTTCAGTTCACCCACCAGCACGGATGCAAAAGACGGCAAAGGTGTCTAAATCATTGCTTAATTCAAGTTAGAGGCTGCTTTCTGTGTGTAGGAGTTCAGCCAGGAACAATGCCGGAGTTACACCTTATGCTGAGGACAAGCCCTCCTCAGAGAAAGACTAAACTGCAGTGACATGCAGCCGCTTAACACTCGAAAGAGAACGCCCGCAGGGTGTTTAATGCCCTTTAATTCGCACCGTTAACCGGCTCGGTTTGCCTTTGCTGCGCGTCCCCCGGTAACCAAGCTGCAGGAAGGCCAGTGCACCATGCGCTACCTGCCTGCCGTGGCAAAGACGAGATGAACCCCACCCCGCCCCGAAATCTGAAAGGTGGCATGTATTTTGCCACAGAACCCTCTCATCCAAAGAAGCCAAGGTAATTCAAATCAGCCGAGGTACTGGAATGTTTAATTTCATCACCTTTGCCTTTCTGTTGTTGGTGTTAACAAAGACGTAATCTGTTCCATAGATGTTTACCTGCACTCAAACCCAAGACTTTTGGTACCTATTACCAGGGTATTAGGTTTCCACATCAAAACATGATTTTCTCCTCTGTTATTTCCACCAGTATTAAATTAACAACAGCAACAAATAAAGACAGCACTATCATAATGTATCCAAAGTATTTTAATGAAAATGAAAACTAGACACAGTTAAGAAAATGTGTTAAGCAGGGTGTCAGCAATAAACCTTGGCCCACGATTGTTAAATGAAATCAAGTGAATTTCTGAGTTCATGCAGAAAGACGTAGTGTCTTTCTAAAATGCACATGCCTTTCAAATGCCCCTTCCCTGGCACACTGTAGGAAGAGTGCCATGTTTGCATGGATGTGCTTGCCTGGATGTTCTCTATACCTTCAGTGAACCACGTGAGAGTTCTCTCTAAGAAGCTCTTTCAATTTTTTTCCGCTAGAAAATAAATAGAGAGTAGGGGAGAAGAGAGAAGTCTAAAAAGTTTTGACTGAATCTTTTCCTTAAAAATTTAGAGTATCAAAGAAATAAAAATAAAATTAAATAAAAATAAAATTAAATTAAATAAAAATAAAATTACAAAAAAAGGGTGTTTTTCCTATGACAACAGTTATAGGATATTTGAAGTAGAACTTTTCCAATGAAACTTTTTTTAAATATAAAAAAACCAACACTGTTATTTCCAGTTGTCAGAAGTATTGCAGATATTTTTGAGTATCAAACACATCAGCCTTTTGAGATTAATAATCTTCCCTTTGATCAAGAGGGGTAATATTTTGCAGTCCAACATTTCCAAATTGAGATTGTTTTCCACTTTCTTTTATGTGAAAATGGTAAAGAAGTGTGGGTTGAAAATAAATTATTAATATTTCCTACAGGAAGACAATTTAATTTTCCACATTTTTTTGACTGAGAAGCTATTCAGACCAGTGTGTAGTTTTACAGCATGCAGGCTTTGAAGTACCTGAATACCCTCATGTCCTATTAAGACTCGTTTTATGTGCTGCGTAAGCAAAGACTCTTCACCTCCATCCTTCAGCTCTCCTCGGAGCCCACACTCTCAAAGGAAAAACTTTCTCAAAGAGATAGTAAGGCAGCAGGTATAATATAAGATCAAACCTCAGTATAAGGTCGGACAGATAAATGGACTACTACCTGGATTAGTTGCTCTCAATTAGTTACAATTATTAACAAACTAAAGACATCAATAGGCCACAGGGAAATGTTGAGGTGGCCAAATTAACTGATGGCAGTGGTTAGGTTAGCCATGATAGAATAGGTGGGGTTGCAAGGTATGTCTAAGGAATTACATTACATACCAAGGGGGTAAATATGGACACACCTGAGACTGCCCAAGTATGCTGACAGGCTCTCAAATCAATGTCATCTTCCTAGG
>NW_010509938.1:60790-85132 GCF_000687285.1 Phaethon lepturus
GCCTCTAGTTAATCAGAAACAAAACACTGAAGAGGGAGAAAATTAATAAAATGGAATGTGAAGTGTCTCATCCACAGTGGGTTCAGCCCTCTTGTCTTTGGTTTCAGTTGTCTTGTCTTTAAGAAAGAAAAGACAGAAATGGGAAAATCTAAAGGGAAATGTATCAGTATAAGAAGGAATTGAAGAGGCTAGGAGAGTTTACCCTGAAAAGACTTATATTAATCATGACAGAGTTATAAAAACAAATGAATTGCATAAAGAAGGCCAAATAGAGATGTCTGTTTACCTTGAGTTCAGTAATACAGGATGCATTAATAGCCAGGGGAAAAGAAATTCAGTTTCATGCAACATTTAATTAAATTGGAGCTTCTCACTGCAGGGAAATTTTACTGACACTAAAAGCTTGGCAAGATTTAAAAAAAGATTGTGTTTGTATGAATGGAGTATACATTCCTATGTTTTGGAAATTGGTTGATTACAGGAGACATATTATTGCTGAATGTGGTACATGGCTGGAAACATGGGGCTTGATCCCATTAGCAGTAAAGTATGTGTAGAGCTTTTAGGGTGGGAAGAATTTCAAGTCCCTGTCCTGCTATGACCACACTACTATAGATGTCAAGAGTTCTTTGTTATTGACTTTAAATGGTAACAGAATAAAGCAAATTCTAGGCGCTTTTTGGAAATGCTTTCTTTAATTCTCTCTCTGAGACATTCAATGTCAACCAAGGCGGCAGACAAGCTATTGACCTTTTCCCGCATGCACCAAAGGCCAGCGAAATACTTCTCATCTTTATTCTTTCAATATGATCCACCTCAGCAGTGTGAGGACTCTGCATTCTATAATACACTAACTGACAAGAAATAAAACAGAATTGTTTATATGGTTTATCGCAGTTTTTTATTGGTGATTCTCTGGCACATCTCCTACCATGACATACTGTTAGAAGATAAGCCACCAGTAACAAACCAGCAGCCACACATAAAAGCAATACTAGGTTTGTACGACGTAGTATTTTAACAACCCTTGTATAAAGTGCTGTTTTATACAACATAAAAATAGTAATACCCGCAGAAGCAGAAGTTGAGCAGTCTAGTGATCAACAACCCTATTTTGCAATATGCCTTATTTTATCTGTTGTGGTTTAGCCCCAGCCAGCAACTAAGCCCCACGCAGCCACTCGCTCACTCCCCCACGGTGGGACGGGGGAGAGAATCGGGAGAGTAAAAGTGAGGAAACTCATGGTTTGAGATAAAGACAGTTTAATAAGTAAAGCAAAAGCCGTGCACTCAAGCAAAGCAAAACAAAGAATTTGTTCACTACTCCCCATGGGCAGGCAGGTGTTCAGCCATCTCCAAGGAAGCAGGGCTCCGTCACGCGTAATGGTTTCTTGGGAAGACAGACGCCATAACTCCGAACATCCCTCCACCCCTTCCTTCTTCTTTGTCCCAGCTTTATATACTCAGCATGACGTTATATGGTATGGAATATCTCTTTGGCCAGCCTGGGTCAGCTGTCCCAGCTGTGTCCCCTCCCAGCTTCCCGGGCACCCCCAGCCTGCTCGCTGCAGGTCAGCATGAGAAGCTGGACTGTCCTTGACTACTCAGCAACAACCCAAAACATCAGCACCTTATCAACATTTTCTCATCCCAAATCCAAAACACAGCCTCACGCTAGCTTCTGTGAAGAAAATTAACTCTACCCTGGCTGAAACCAGGACATATCTTACACAGGCCCCAATCCCAAAGCTATTGAGACACAGTGGAAAAAGTCCCTCTGACTTTAGTAAGCTTGAATTCAGCTCCATAAATAAATTTATGACAGCATCTTTTTCTTTGATCAGAAAGCCAATTTTCTATGTTCCTTATCAATCCCAGGTGCCATTCATTTGCATCTCTACATACTTACACTTTATAAATATAGTTTGGGGAAGCTAGGGAGAAATGCCTAGAGAACCTGTACCAATCTGGAGAACACCTACCAACAGAAAGTTTTGCTACAGTGAGTTAACCCTGCCAGTATGTGTCCAGTGGTAGCACTGCGTAGTATTGTCCCACATTAAATTTGCTTAAAGCAGAGTTAATGAAACACAAGATTCATCCTATTTTATTTTCTGTAATACTTACTGTTTTCTAGGAAGCTTTTCCTTTTTCAAGCCTAGCCTCAAGCAAGGAATTGCTCTCCTAAAAGTCTGTGGTGTTCTGCCACTCTTCATTCTTATACCTGTTTATATCTTGTTTCTCTTCTTAGCTTCTGGAAGTCCAGTCTTTGGACCCAAGTCCAATTTTTAATAGTAAATAAATTTAGACTTGGATAAATCCCCCAAATGAAAGTGATGAAGGACGAGCACTTTTATCTCCTGTGATATACTTCTGACAAAGTATAATTAAAATATTTTCATGCTGGCTTGCCTGCTCTGTCTGCCTTTTATGAATGATGAAGTCTATCAAGCTATTATTTGTCTCCACATTGTGTGAGGAAGGATTAAGCCATTGAAGTGTTCAATATCAGTAAATGATCTGGAACTCCATAAAAACATCAATTATTATGCAGTTAAAGATGTCTTAGTGTTCTCTCAGGAAGCTGGAGTTTTGTCTTCGTTCCTCTGGTGATGGAGTGTGGCGATGACTGTCTCCAGAGACAGAAAGAGCATGTACAACTAAAATGTAAGCTATGTGAATGCGCAGAAGAGAGAGGATTTTCTCAGTTATTTATTCAGATGTACTGGAAGAAAAATGGAAACTAAGTCAGTGTAGAAAAAGGTGCCCTACTCAGATCCCTGAAAATCTGACTCCTCTGCCTGACCTCTTCCATTTTGGGCTGACATAACACCATGGGACCATGTCCTCGGGCCCCATAATCTCTGAGATTTTTTGATGGAGCAACCAAAAAGAATTGCAAGTAATTTGAATGTAGCAGCATGGTATTTCGTAATTTGAATGTAGCTGAGTGGTAGGCAGCCTGGAAACCTACTGATTGGGGAATGGAGCCCTGCTCAAATCCATATAATAAATTTTTTTAGCTGATAGGACTCTACTAGCTTCAATGCAGCTCTGCCTATTTACAGCCAAAGATGATTGGAAATATCAGGCAGGCAGATACATCACTAACTTCTCTTTACAGCCTCTGATGTCTCAGCATCATGTCTCTCAAACCTGGTAGCACAGGAATAGCACTTCATAGAACTAGGGAGATACCACAGGGTTCAAATTTAAGACTCTCCACCATTCCCAAAGTCTTTTCCCTAAGTATAAAAACAGTTGGAACTAAAACAAATAAAATATTTGGTTTTGGTGAGAATTGCATATAAGCCTTAATTTAATTATAGCATATAAAAAATAATGCTGGTGTTCTTAAATTACACAACAAAATAACAGAGGACACGTTAAAATTAATTCTAACTAATTAAAAGCATTACTCATGTAAGAAATTATTCATATTGATCAAGCTGCCAAACATTACCTCAAATTATAGATCAGGCACACCCTTTCAGCACTATTAATAATTGCAATTATGTCACTGTAAGTACTTTCAGCAACACATGACAATATCTTATCCCCTCCAAGCCTTCCTGCCTCATCCTCAGAGCAGGACTAAGCTACGGTCCCTAGAGCACACAAGAGTGCAGAGGGGGACCACATTTTTTCAAGATCTTTGGGAGATCTAATGGTCTAATGGAGGCTGAAAGATGTGCATAGTCAGGGGTGATGCCAGCACGCCCTGTGCTAGCCAAACAATGTTAGACCATAGGAACATAGGACTTGCCCAGTGAGTTTTTAATCCTCCCTCTGCTACTGTCTGATAGCACTTCAAATAATCTTAGCAGAGATATCAGAAACTCCTAAACAAATATCAGGATGCATAGCTGCTACTAGAAAAAAACCCCAAAAATCTGTGCAAGTCAGACTGTTTAGAAATTGTCCTAACCTGAAATCTAGCCACAGGTGAGCTAGAAGACCAGATTGCCATCTCCCCTGCATCTTACAACCTTGTATTATGAACATTTTACATGCAGTTGTTATGAGCACATTTGTTCAGTCCTTTTTAAATGCTGATGAGTTCTTGGTCATAAACCTCTCTTGTGGCGTTGAACTTTGCAGCTGCATGTGCAGTACATGAAAATTCATCTCCTTGGACCAGAGTCGTATCTGTCGAGTTTCAGATTTCTCTAAAGTCCACCTTTTGAGAGGAATGGGGCAAAGTAAGCATCCAGTTTAACCTCTGTCTGACGCTGAGTGTCTTTCACGTGATCACTGCATCCCCTTCTTTTGTCCTCCAATGTAGGCAGTGGCAGCCTCTGATCTCTCAGTAAGTAAACGAAATAAACCTTGGTAGAGGCAGGAGAGATGAAAGGCATTTTGATCTGAAATGTTCAGAGAGAAGAATCTTAGCTCAGTGTAGCCATTATACAGCTTGGAAACAGATGCTTAGAGTACTTTGTGGTAAACGCCAGAATGAAGCTTTTCTTGCCCTTGTAGTTAAATTGCTTATTTATTTATTTACTCGCTTACTTGTTGGACAGCAGGGAGCATTTAAGCTAACTTTGGAGGTAATGAAAACCATAACTGAACCAACATTTGAAAAGAGGAGTGTAGGTTGTGCTTGGATCTTTTCTAGCAGGGAATTTTTCATAACTCACCTGGAAAACAAGGAACAGGAAAGCTTCTTCTATAGTAAAGAACAAAAAGTCTCTGTCTGCTGTAGTGCCAGAACTACAAGATGTAAATATTGTGAAGTTGTAGAAGTATCTGCTTTGGGATTTGAGATTAGCCAGATGGTTTGATTTGGATTGCTGAAATATATTAACCAGAAATGTTTATTGACCTTTCTAGAGCTGGGCATGGTTTAGTTTCATTAAGTTCTAAAAATCAAGGCACTCTTTCTTCACATCAAAAGACTGAAGAAGGTAAAGTCACTTTGCTGCTGATTGAAACAGATACTGAACTGCCATCATGGCTGCTCTCACTGCATTCACTGACCTTTTGCCTCAGTTTGACTCAGGGTGAGAAATAGAGCAACTGCTTGCATAGAAGTTTCGACTATTATCTTCTACAGCAATGTACTTGAATGTTTCTCATTTCTTTCTTCCTCCTCCCCTTACAAAACATAGAGATATACCGTGTTCCCTCCCAGGTGAATATTACCACTCTAGTGGAGTACCAGCAAATTTACACTCCTCACTTTAGTAGTAGGTAAACTCCGTTTTTCTGTACCTGCCCTCAACTACATCACCACTGCACACTGCTTAGACTATACCATAGCTTTTATTCCCCACTCTGAATGCCTCTGCTATCTCTCTGGCATCTCAAATAAGCGATGCATAGCTGCCTGACAGGCCAAGGCAATGCATTTGAAGAATGTCCAGTTTCAGTCATCTACTCCAAGATATACCATGTTCCCTCCCAGGTGAATATTACCTGGAGTACCAGCAAATTTACACTCCTCACTTTAGTAGTAGGTAAACTCCGTTTTTCTGTACCTGCCCTCAACTACATCACCACTGCACACTGCTTAGACTATACCATAGCTTTTATTCCCCACTCTGAATGCCTCTGCTATCTCTCTGGCATCTCAAATAAGCGATGCATAGCTGCCTGACAGGCCAAGGCAATGCATTTGAAGAATGTCCAGTTTCAGTCATCTACTCCATAGCAACAAAACAAAAAGTCGGGGGAATAAATTATGGGGGAACCCTTGCAGTTTTATGACACAGTTTATTTGCCATGAGCTGGCCACTGCTGGGTCTCTCCACCCCCAAGAGAGCTCGAGTGCATGTAGATTTGACTTGTAACCCAGCACAAGATGAATGGACAGCATTAGGGAAATGACACTTGCAGCTGTACATAATAAAAAGTATCTCACAAGGGAGGCTGGCTGGTCAGCTTTATTGCCATGCTGTTTACTCCACTTATTTCAAGGTATTTATAATATACTTGATTGACTATCATTTTTCTCCAGATGAGGTTGCACAAAAAGTCATGGAGGGGAGATGAGATAAAGATGAGAGATTGAAATACTCCCTGGGATTAAACTGTATAATAGAGACTAAATGCCACAGTTCACTCTTTGGCGTGGTGGTGATTCATGCTCCATATCCCCAGGCACCCAGATGGGGTGCTTGGGTTAGAAGCCTAAGAGAGAGCAGAGAGAAAGACTTCAGGAGACTAATTCAGAGCTCTGAAGAGCCAAATCAGTTTCAAAAAACATCTCTGTCTTTATTCATTGCAGAGTTGAAGATGAGGCTGCTAACTTAGGTACCACAATTAAACATCAACTTCCATAGGTATGAAAATTCTCCCCTCCATCCTTCTTTTGTTCTGCAGTAATTAACCAATAAAGCAGTAACCATTGTTAGCAGACAGGTATTGAACTGAATGCTGGCACAGCAAGGCCCTTACAGCTTTGTCATGATGCCATTCTACCTGCATGGCTTTTATTCCTATCCATGGACAAGGACTTTCCCCCAATTTATTCCCTCTTTGACTCACATTTTCTCACTGTTTATTTCTTTACATCCTACAACTTAGTTGCATAATCCTGGAGTGGAGAATCCTGAGTAGGCTCATGAAATTTCAGAAAAGGGAACTGCTCATTTCTCACCCTTCAGAAGGCTAAAAATGTCAGTAAAGGTTGTTATCATCACCATCACAGTCAATGCAGAAGTGACTTTAAAAGCATGAAGGTAGCAGGCTCAGTCCTGCTTGCCAACAGAGATGAAATCTCCTCTAAGCTGACATAAATCACACATCTCCCTTGCAATATCCCGCCCTGTAAGCTTCTCTCTATTTCCAGATAAATTTGAAGGTAATTCTAATTGCAATTTGTAAAGCATTGTATAGAGTTCTTACAAACAAGAAAAGCAAGTCAACAGAACTAGGTGGGCTAATCATATGAGGCCAGAGTTCAGAAATATTAGATGATTGTTAGCAGCTCTTCAAAAGTCAAACCTCTTACTAGACATTATTCCATTATCGATCTGTTTCCAGTTTTATCCTGGAAATGTCTCATAAGCCCATGCATGCCCTTGACAGTAATAGTGAACATGGGTTATCACTAATTGGATTTTTCTGAAGACAGGCATTACCCCATTGCTGAAAAATATGACTCCTGTTTGTAGGCATGTGATGAACACAACACATCACTATTATCTGGGACAATCCAGAATGGATTCTTTCCTGTTGACCCCAAAGTCTACCATGCTGAAAATATTTGGATTGGAATGACTGAAAATCTCGGATGTTGGTGGTTTGTGTCCCTTGGAAATGCTCTAAACAGAATTACCTTGCCCATTCTCATACATAGTGCATCGTCATCAGTATTGCCATGAAAACAGAAACCGTTGCCACTGAGGAGTCAGGCGTGCCATCTTTTTCCTTTTCCTCATTGTGATTCTCATGCAGCTTCTGTTCCTTCTAAAGCTGCTGTTACGCTGGGTCCCAATAACCAAAACATTGCAATCTGTGCAACAGTCACATGAAGCTGCTAAAGATGTACCTTGATGAAGGCAGTTCAGCTGCTTCTTTTCAGGTAAATCTTTGTTCACATTCTTGGCTCTATTGCCAAGAAAGAATATGAATACTAAATAACAGCTACTCAGTACACAATTTTGGCCACTCAAACACATGGGGGGTTCAGAAAACCAGAGAAGTGTTTATTTGTGAAGAGAAAGAAGCAGTGTTATTATTAACTGGAGTATTCTTGGCAGAAAGCTGCACAGATTCCTATTGAATATTATCAGATATTCCAGGAAATAATAAAAAAATTTTAAAAAATTATTCTACTTTGAGCACCCATACTTTGACTTCTTTTACAGGATTCTAATTAGTTACCGTAATGTACAATTTCTTGCAAGGAATGTGATAAGTGTAACTTTCTTTAAAGCTGTGACTTCTCCATTTAAGGTATACTTTAAAGTGATATTTCAAGTATTTATGATGTTGTTAAGGAATGAAATAATCTAAGTGCCATAAAAGAGATTTTAGACCAGGAGTTTAATAAGTTTTCTGGGCAACAATCAAGTATTTTTAAATTATGTAACATGAAGCGATGATCATCTGGAGCAATTCTTGAGACCCTGAAAATATATCAAGTAAGTGAATAATCATAGAAAGAATAGCATCTGTGGTAGTCATAGACTGTTCAGGGTGAAGAGCCCCTCAATGAGGCAACCTGCTTCAAATCCTTCTGACATATAAGGTAGCAGAGAACGTGAATGATAGACAATTAAATTGTTGAGGAATTTCAGCTGGTAGACTCACAACAGTCTGTCAGACTGCTGAGTAACAGAGAAGAGCAAGGCATGGTAAAGCCTCTGCACACACAATACCTGAAAGGCCAGAAGAAGGGGAAGGAGGAAATAACCACGTAGTTTTCTACTAGGCATCTGTCAACTGACATGACAAGGAGGGGTTACAGGTGATAGATTCCTTCAGATACTGGTGCCTCAGTTTGCTTGTTTCATTAACAGGTGGAAAGAATGTTTGAATAGCACTGGCATGATCTGAGAACTCAATAAATTGGGGACAAGCATAATTTTGCAAAAACCACCTTAGCTCACTGTGGCACCACTAATGGTGGAGGACTGGAACTGGAGACACAGCATTGAGCAGTTGCAAGCTACAGACTGGAGAACTTGCTGCTAGATTCTTTTTCTAGACTTGGAGAGCTCTTCAGAAAGTTTGTGCAAATGTTTGTAGAAGGAACAGCCAAATGTAGGGGACTTGCTCTGAAACCAAAGGACACTAACCATTTGACAAGATGTATCTTAAACACCTTCTAAGCACCACAGACCTTCAGGTGAGAACCGCCGCTTTCATTTCCCGAATGTCTACATAATTGGAGGTAAAGATTAACAGGAAAAGCAAATATCAGGCAGAGTGTGTTTCAGAAGTTTCTTCAAGAAGGAAAGATATTTTCTCTGAGCAGAAAAAATGACCATGAAAAAAAATGTCACTTTGAAAGCAGCCCTGTGGAGTCATCAAAACCTAAACAACTTATCTTTGCTAGTCTCCAGGGAGGAGGGCAGACGACAGAAGAGAGAGAGACAGTGCACAGCTTAGTGGATACAAATGATGGAACACACTGCACTGTGCATCAAGCAATCTTTAGGGAAGCAAATGTGTTTGGAAAATTTTCAGCAGTTTTATTTCAAATGGCGTCAGAGGACCAGTTATGGAAATGGATGAATTAATGAGTCAGAATGTATAGACATTCATGGGAGTTTTTCTGTAAATGGATTCACTGATCGATCTTTTAACGCCAAAGAAAAGTGGTTATGATTACACAGTCTAGCTGGTATCCATGCTAAAATCTACCAGACCAGTGCTGTCAAAACATATTATAATTGATCAAGAAAAGTGGAAATTCCTTGAGGTATTTCTAATCCTCTCATTCTATGTTGTGCATTATGCTTTCCAATATCTTTTCTAAAGGACAGCAAATGTTAATGAGTAATGATGAAAATTTAGGTTTTGAAAGCATCATACTAGGTATAGAGCTAGGGTTTTGTTGCATGAATACCAGATACTCTCCCAACACCTATTCCTACACACTTGAGTTTTGATCTCCTAGAGTTACTCTGGTCCTCAACATAAACCTATAGGAATCCATAAAGCAGTATTCCTGCATCTGTCTACATATGGCCTGACTAAAATATGTCAGGCCATATGTAGGCGATAAAATACTGTTAATAATAACACAAGGTAAGGGCTTGCGATATTTTTTTATGTTTTGAAGGGAGGAAATCAAGAATTTGTTCATCTGTGCAACTATTATCTATCACCCTTCCTATAATCAGAAATAACAGCATACCCTGCCTGATACATAAACTGGCTATAAACCAATAACACTGTTTAAAAATGTAGTTTATAGCTGTGTCTCACTCTGAATTTTCTTTCCTACTTCCTTTTCTCTGTGTATCCAAAGTCCTCTTCTAGCTTTCAGCTCTGGTTTACTGTACCTTTCCTTGGCCTCCTGCCTTTTTCTTCTTTTATTTCTTTGTCTACTACTAGATTCCTACTTTTCTTCTACTGTCTAGCATATCCCTTATAATTTCTTTCATCTTCATCCTAGGATTATTGCTCTTTACCTCTTTACCATACCTGTGCTCCCCTCCTATGAACAGTTCAAGCTCCTTGCTGCAGTTTCACATCTGGCAGTGAATCATCCCGAATTCTCATTCCTCACATTCCTTCCATCATGTTACTGGCTCCATCTTTCATGCCACCCTTTGATCGCCAACTGCTGTTTGGCACACGCACTATCCATAGCAGCAGAAGACTTAATTTGGTCAGGAAGGCAATGCAGGAATATTTCATTAAAATATGGGTAAGAAAGCTATTCCAGTGTACACGAGACCACAACTGAACATGATTTATGAGCAAGTAATTCAGTGATAAAAGTACATAGGTAAAACAGGAAAGGTGAGCACACGGTGCTCTAGGAAAGAGTCACCAATGCAACTTGTAGAGAGTCACTTTTTCCATAGTAGCTGCCCTGGGAGGGAGATAATTTTGTGAAAATAAATGAGATCTGGCAAATCTGAGACCCTGTAGCACATAGCAACAGCGATTTTTAGAGTCGCGCAGCCTGTAAGTCCCCTCTGGCACAGGGGACCGAATGACATCATTCACTCACATTGTGGCTGATGAGAGAGGCCAACTTTCAGAGTTGCTTTTGACCTTTGGAAGGATACAGGTATTCTGGAAACAATGATCTTTACCTTTCCTTAGGGCTGGAATAGTGACAAGTTATAATGTCATAACCGTAACATTCAAATTGGCAACATTAGTACAATATCTACCCATTGCCTAAGTACTCTTTTTTTTTCCTCTTCATATTAATATCTCGGGCAATTTCAAAACTCTTTAGTGAAATATAAGATCAAGCTAAAAGCATGTTGGCAATTTTGACAAGGGCTGAAAGTGCAATGGAAAGGCTTTAAGAAGAAACTGTTTTTTAAAACACCTGTATACCATACAGAATTACCTGTGAATATGCAATAACAGAAAAACTATTTAAATCCTTGTTTTTGTTAGAGCTATGTTACAGAGCACTCAGGAAAACTGTATTGGAAAGACCTGCATAAACTAATGCTGTAAAGTGTCTTCTAGATGAGTCATGAGCTGACCTCCTAAAAGCTCCCAAGATGTGCTGTCATCAGGGAGAAAAATATTCTCTGGGTTTGCAAGCCTTTGTCATTACAATAATATTCAAATGGCTCCTCAGAATGAAACCTTGATAATTAGCTAGCCTACTTCTGCAAATACACAGAAGTAATCTTTTCACAGTATTCAGAAAAAGCTGAATGCTAATACTGGGCCCTAGATCCACAGTTTAAAGATTAATTAAAACACTAAAAAGAAACTTAAACTAACAACACAGGTGGTAAAAGTCCTCACTTACAACCTGATTAGAGAAAGGAGGATATTTTTCAGCCCATATTTCCACACAGAATCCTCCTTCTGATATTTCCCCGTACTTTTTGACTGGATGATAATGCCCCAGAACACTTCCATCTTGTGCCTTTACAGATACTATGCTTTATACAGATCCCGTGGGGCAGTCTGAAATGAGACTCTGCTCAAAAGCAGTCCCACTGACAATACTGGGCTTATTTTCAGTGTTAGGACCAGGTATTATTGAGTTATTCATGTACTTAAAGATGTATATAGTCATTTAATGGGGCTAACAAAAATGCAGGATGGACACATAACACATAGAAAATCTAAGAGATGCTAGAATCTGGCTCCAGGACATGATGGAAATCCATCTTTAAAATAAGGAGTTTCTAGCCCTCCATCTTCCAGTGAATTTGATCAAACACTTTGTGGCACTGGCCCAATTTCACCCTGTTAAAGAAGGAAAGAGACACCACCCCCCAATGACCCTCTCTGCAGGAGACTGAATTCCCCTGGTGATCCCCTGATCCCAGTGATTCACTGGGAATTAAATTGCTGTAGAGTTACAAAGCTGCATATTGGGTGAGGATACAGTGGTACTTAAAGAATCTACAGTGAACATCAACAACTTTACAGTTCATTTATCAAGGCGCCAATGGCCCCCATTTCAAGGCAAGTGAGGCAATAATAAATAGGGATTGAAGAGATTATCTGTTTCCAGAGTAGTTTAATATATAAAGAAGGTCATGGCAGTTGGGGATGGTTGGTGTTCTTGGTTTTTCTTGCTGTTTTTAGGGAAAATACTGCAAACCTGTCAGGCTCTTGACAGTTCTTATTACAGCTGGAGCTCAAGTCTTGCTTATTTGCTGTTTCATTGAACATAGCAAAATGGAATAAGGGCACATACAGATGAAAGAGAAGGGGAATGATAAGCATGAGTCACTTATTTAGCAGTCTTACTGGGGCCAGTTCTGCCAGGCTCACACCAGCTTCATGGTATCATTTCAAGGCTTTGATCCAGGTTTTAGCTCAGCTCCACTGCATTAAATGAATCCTCTTATCTTCCCTTACTCGTTTCTCAGACCCTGCTTTCTCCTTTATCTTTGAGCATTGTCCTAGCCCTCCCTTAGCAAAAGCTCTGTGTGTGTACATGGAAATGCCTGCCATCAGCAATGTGCCCCAAAACCCCACCACTTCCCAGCAAGCACAGGTTCTGTGTAACAACGGGGAAGCACAGAGCTAAAAATAAACTCAGTCTTTGCCCATTTCACTGGTCTGAAAACAAAGAGACAAGTGAAAAGGTGAGCAAACCTCCAGCTCCCTCCTGTACCTTGAACTGTGGCATGCCATGCAGTTATATACTAGTTGTCTTGAAGACCTATGGTGCCTGGCATTGCTCAAATGTGAGTGAGAGATGACCCATGCTCTGTGGACCTTTCAGGTCTGAGTTACAAGATAAACTTTGAGCAGGAGAAAGAGATAAAGCACACAGACAAGAAGACTGAAATAGAGAAACAGATTGCCATAATCAATTGTATTTGGGTGCCTGAAGTGCCTTTGATATCAAGGGTGATGCGCTGTGCCCACATTTTTCAGGGACAGACACTGATTCCAGACAAGTTCAGTCTAAGTCATTGCTTTTACTGCAAAACCTTTGTTCCTTCAAAGCTATGTGTCACCCTATGTAATATCATCATCCCTTCTAGTGTAATGGTTCTGCCCTGACACATCCTCCTAGTTCTTTCATACTCAAGTATTTTGCAAAGTGTATTTCTGATACCATTAGAACAGCCAAAAAATGAGAATTCTGATCTGGCAGGGTTGTAATCAGAGCTGGACTAATTATGGAGGTAACTATTCACTGAACATCAGTATCATTTTTGGAATATTCTTCAAATGGAGTCAATCTGTATACCCTCATCTTCTTCAATGATGGATGAAAAACAGGGTCACCATGTTGCTGAAATTACAATGGAATGAGCCTGGCTACTTTCCTGCAAGCCTTTATGGCTGACCTGTATGTGGTTAATCTTCTTGATGCTTCTGTGCTGAGCCTTTGCACTGAAAAATGAATCGAAGCCGAACCATCATTGCAGACTACGTTCATGTCAGGGCTATTACACTCAGAGAGGAGACAGCTGGTCTTTCAAGGCCTGCATGCTTGTGACCAGAGACGGACAGCTGTCATTGTTGCTGGTAAAAGGAATTTGGAGAGAAGGGAAAAGATACACATCACATAACAGAGATGGAAAGGCTTACTTCTGCCTGTTCACTAGTATTCTGTGGGTCTGCTAGGACCTGCTAAAACAGTCATTTCTCTAGCTTATGCATAAGCTAGCACTAGACTGTTTGGAAGACAGTATGGAGCTTGGGATCTTCTCATTTGCTTCATTACAACACATATGTGAACTTGTGGTAGGACAAGGAAAGAAATAAGGGTTAAGGGCAAACATGGGACCTGATTCACCTGTGCTTAAAAGCCTTTTACTTTGGTATGAGCTGAGGTATGTACCTGAGTAGTCAGCCTTGTGGTTGAGTTTCACCAGCATACATCTTTGCTCCCATCATAGATGTCCTGCTCACATTGTGCCTTGCACCAGAAAAAGTCTGGAAGTGGGGCAGAACTGGAAGAGTCTCATCTGTGCTCCTTAAGCTGCTCTCTCTGGGCCCTCCCAACCATCCTTGGAGACCCTTTCTTTCAGACTGGTCGCAAAGGGTGACTGGTGGTCAACAACAGGTCAGAGCTGTGGAAATGAGGGCAGCTGGGATCTCTTTCTGATTCTCTGGGGCAATCGCTTAGCTTCAGCTCCTGGGAAGCAGCATACATCCCACACTGCAGGCTACAAGCTGGTGACTCCCCTTGGGCAAACCCTGGGGCAGTTAATTCTAGTGCGCACCAGGTACTGCGAGAGCCTTGACTTGTATGTGTCACCTGTGAGTAAGAAGCCAAAGACCTGCATTACGCTGATTCCTTTTTCTCTCTAGTGTGCTTTCACCAGACTTCCAGGCTGCTTTCTGCACAATCATGTGAGTTTCTTTCCTAATACCTGACTGGTCCATAGTACCTGCAAACCTCGTGGCATGTGCCAGAATCACATAACCACAGAAGCAGAGAATAGTTCAGGTGGAAGGAGCCTGAGGAGGTCTCTACTCCAACTTCCTGCTCAAAGCAGGGTCAGAGGTGAGCTCAGACCAGGTTGCTCAGGGTTTTTTCCACTGTGTCTTGAAAAACTCCAAGGATGGAGCCTGTATAAGATCTCTAGGCAACCTGGTCCACTGCTTTGCTGTACTCATAGTGAAAGAAATTTTCCTTAAATCCCATCAAAGCTTTATGTCTGTTTTCTCTCATCCTCCCACCACACACCACTATAAAAAGACTGGCTCTATCTTCTCAGTAGCTTCCCTGAAGATGTAGGCAGGCTGCTATCAGGTAATCCCAAAACCTCCCTCCTTCAAGCTAAACAAGACCATTTCCCTCAATCTCCCCTCACAGGCCACATACTTCAGGTTATCAGGTAGTATGTGCTCTATCGCTGATCTTAGATCTATGTTTTTCTCTGAAATTACTTTCCAAGATGCATAAATTACCAGATAAAAGCATTTGTTACTAGAAATCTTTGCTAGATAACAGATATTTCTGTTCAGCTGGACACAGCCCTCCCTGGACATACCTTCTGTCTCATGGCTGATGTGAAATGAAGAGGTATTCAAAGCCACTGCCCATTGGATAGCAGCCACCACCACCACGGTGGTAACACTTCAGAGAATCAGCGCAGAAAACAGCGTGAATTGAAGGAGGAAACACTACATTTCTCCCAGTGGTCGTTCTTACCCCCAGGTAAAGTCTTGCAGGCAGAGCCCAGTTGTCCCTGGGAATACTGCATTGCTTCTGCCACTCTGTATGGGCTCAGTAACTGAACTGAAAGAACCAATCTTCCATCCAGCCGTTCTCTTAGAAATTTCCTGTAGTCTCCATTGATTTTTCTGGAGAAGGCAACATATATATATATAGCACTGCCTTTTGCCTTTCCTTTTACACAGAGAGGACTTTAATTAGTGCCTTTTGTGTTAAACCATTAGATTGTGGCCACCTGTGGTATCTTGAAGTTACTCACATTTTTAAGTGTTTTTAAATGTTGGGTCTAAGTCACCCAGAGATTTTCCAGCAGGGAGAAAATATTCAGTTGCCTGGCAGCTTTTCCATTACCTTACACCACAGGAGTGGCATAAAGGAGCTAAAGAATAGTCTAACGTTTCTACTCAGAAAACATTGTTTTTCTTTTCGGGGGTTGGAGGGCAAATGTGGAGGATTTAGATTTCTTTTGCTAATATTTATTTTTCTTTTGTCCTATTCACTCAATAACAAGAGTTGAGTAAAAATGGTGATGATTTAGATCTATTTTGTTTTATTCAGAGAAACAGTTGCCCATGGCAGTAATATCATTTCTTTCCCCTCCTTCTGCCTGCAGTATGATGACTCTATCTTTGCCAAGACCTCCTCCATTCCATCCCATCCTATCCCAGTAGCTTGTCTCCCTGCAGCTATTTCCTCAATTTTAATTTCCAGTTTATAAAGGAATGTCTGTTATCCACATCTCCTCCATAGAATAGGTGAATGACAAAGATGAGATTTTATTCCTTAGTTGTTCTGCTTATCGTGTCTGTTCATAATACTATTACTATGCTCTTTGTTACGATGCTTTTGCAAGCCTCTGTCATTTACAAAGTGCTTTTATCAGTTAAGGATTCCATGTAACTTTATGAACTTAAAATGATTATAGACATAGAGATCCATTTGGCCATAAACAGAATGTGTTGGGTGAACTGCAGCAGGTGCTTAAAAATGGGGAAGCACTGTCTAGTAAACACACCTGGAAAAAAAGTCTGCAAAGCAGACTGCATCTACAGCTCTGGGATACTCCAAAGCCCATGAGGCCCCAGCCCTCAACACAATGTTATACTTTGCAGTATAACATTGTTATGTTATATTTTTTTGTTTGTTTGTTTTGCAATCGATTATGTGTGCCTGGGCAGTCACAGCCCTTAGGCAGTTTTGCAGGACCCTGTGCTAGGGGGAGAAAGGGAAGTGTTGTCCTTTAGGAGGAGGCAACGCTTGGTTGCACACTCAGAATGTTACAAAGGGGTACTGGAGACATAACCCTTCCCTTAAGTGATGAATAGCAAGCATGATCCCACCACAGTTTACAGCATGGAAAAGAAGAATACAATTCTGGATCCAGTAAAACAATGAACTGGGACTAGTACCCAAACACAAATCCTGTTTTTTTCCTTTTTTGCAGAAAAGTCCTGAACCTACCAACAGCAATGAGGTTTTGCCGTTGGCATCCATAGGGCTTTTGACCTATTGATCTTCTTCAGAGCAGTTTACCATGGGATTTCAGACTCTGAAATTGGAGTTTGGATGAGTAATGTAGCCTATACTGTAGACCCCTGCTCTCAGCACTCTCCAAGTCAGGCTTCCACTGCCAATGCTGATGTGCGGAAATTCACAACTCAATGAAAATTCTGTAATATCCTCTCAGTGGTTGCTGTTTTAGTGAGCAGTTTGATGTTTAATTCTTTCTTAAGAATATAGTACTGGACAAAAGTAGCATGTTTGCAGAGCAGATGAAGTGAATCCAACACAAGTAAGTATTATCTGTGCATTTTGATCATGAATAGATATCTCTGTTAGTTACAGAGGGAGCTCAGATTACTTCTGTGAATCTCAAGACCAAACAATATTGAGGAAAGGACATCAGAGACACTGCACATTCAACGGGTGTATACTTTCTGACAGAACCACTGATTATTGTTGATTAGCCCATATAATTTGGATTATGTTGCATTTACCGTCCTTTATCTAATATTCACAGTTCTTTCCAAACCCCTTTTGTACACCATGATAAGAAGATAGATAAACAGGAAAAAATGCAATACAGATCAACTGTATGGAGAAATATATCAGTAACGAACAAAAACTAAAATAGCAATAACAAAACATACAAATATGCATTCTATACATACACACATGGAGAAAGAGAGGTTATATTTTGCAGGAATTACGGGATTTTGATTTTCTATCTATTGTAAAACAGATTCCTTTTAAGAAAGCAGTAAAAATAATTGCTTGAATAATGATTAGCCCTAACCACCTTTTGTATTTTCTGGAGTAGCTGCTGTCACTGTTGGTGATACAACAGCTCCTTGAATAAAAATAGGAGGACAAAAGGAGATAACCAATACAACAGAGGTAGGAATAAAGCATCAGGGTCCACGTTGTAAGAAGAAGGAAGGAAGGAAGGAAAATACTCAACTCCCTTCCTTAAAAGGAAGGAAACACTCAGTACTGAATTAGGACAGTGTCAGCTGAGCTGAGTAGGATCAGATATACAATGCACAAGAGAACCCTCCTGCTGTGCAAAAGAGCAGACACCAGAGATATCTAACACTGGGATGCATTTGTTTTTTGTTCACAGACTTCTTATGTGTGTCCTGTGAGACAAAAAGACACACAAGTATCTTTCTGAATATTCTCAAAGTAGGAGAAGATGGGCTGTGCTCTTAGCTAGCTGTGCTGGTTGGGTTATACTGGAAGATCCTCACAGGTACCTGTTTAAAATATCATCCTCTGTCCAGCCAATATGTTTGCCACAGTAAAAACAGGAAGTGAGGGAAATCTTGGAGGGTAACTGTTGCACAATATTAGTAATAATCTAAGTGAAACTGTACAAATAGCAAAGTCTAATCTGCCAAAAGCACTCAATAGACAAGTAATAGATGCTTTTAATAGCTTTAATTAAACTTACTTTGAGATAAGTACATTTGCAGCTCTTTTGGAGACCAGGAGATCTCTCCATATACCTTTGCTATGATTTTATGATTTGCATGTTATGAACACAATTATTCACTAATCAATACCTTGGTTACAGCACGAGGCATCGGACAGGGTAAGGACCCTGCTCGTCTGGGCACTGCCCAGCTGCTCCAGAAACAATCCCAGCTGAAATTCACTCATAAATTCAGTGAAACCATACAGTTGTTCACCAAACCGTGCTTAGTTCAAATTAAGGTATCAAGAGCTAACTGTTCCTAAAGGAAGCCATTAGCCAGCAGATGCCCATTGTCCCTAAAGAAAACAACCATCATATTCATGTCAAGAGGGATGAGACACAAGGTTTTAAGCTCAATGGGTGGGGCATAGCAGCCAATTTGATTGGCTCTAAGGCTCCCAGTTGCAGAATATACAGGGTGTAAATACACAATGTGAGGCACTTGCCTAGCTGCAGTCTCAAGGGCTGAGCTGGTGAAGGGAGACTGTTCCTGGGCTGGAGGTGGGGGAGATGGATGTCGCTTCAATATGATTTTTGTGGAAACCAAGGAGAGGTCTTCTGGGGCACAGAGGCGCCTGCAGGGTTCCTGCCAGGGACAAACTTTATTCATGCTCAGCCCTGGAGGGATACAAAGAAAGGATTCCTGTAAACAAGGAAATTTCTCTAGCAAGTAATTGCCTTGTGTCACCAGTTTTTCACTCTGAAGGAAACAGTCCCATCAGAGTCAGAACGGTGTTAACCGCTCAGGCTGGTGAGGCAAAATCATGTGGGCCGATTCTCTTATAGCTGACAAAGGTATTTGGGAAAAAAACCTTACAAGAATTAAAAACATTTCTTAAAACTCAACATTGGTTTTAACCTGCCTGGATAGGGAGAGACAAACATACCTTATTCATGGCAAGCTCTTATTCCAGATGTTCTTTTGAGGTTGGAGAGAGTTTTAATTTAGCTTTTCTCCAGGAGACTCTCCACGGTCCCTTTCCTGGTCTCCAAGGTGATGAAAGAGAGGAAGCCCCAGACCGTGTGTCTCAGCTGTCTGGGAATAAGAAATGCCACATTCTTATGAGCAGTCTTGAATTCATAGGCTTAAGAAAGTCATATATGAGCAACTAATGCTCAATGGTTTATCTAAAGTGAAGCACTAAACTTCTTGTCTTTCCCCATCGTTAATACTATTACCTTTGTCAGTTTGCTTGTAAGTCTCAAAACAACTTTATGAACTTTCTTTTCAGAAAGAGAAAAATCTCAAACTCCTTTTGTCACTTCCTGTAGTGAGCCTTGCAAAACCAAAATTTTTGGCTCACTCATCCAAATTTACTACGTAAGCTTTATTTTTATACTGACCATAACAAACATGGGCAGGCTGAACCACTTTCTGACAACAGAAGCACAAGATTGCAAAAGAGAAACTATGAAACCTATGAGTTTTTCTCCTTTTACTATATTGTTTTTATTCTCAGCCAAATACCAGTACAGTCTTTGCATCAGAATAGACTGGATCACTATTATACTTGTCCTCAAACTTTATCCTGTTTCTCAGTATTGAAAGAACAGAAGGTATTGCAAGTTATGTGCAGCAGGTTCATGACAAATTTGCTAGAATGCCGGATATTCAAATTTCTATTTGTGTTTGAAATACACGTGTACTTTACGTGGGAGTTTAAGGCATATTGGCTCTGCTTAGTTCAAGGTAAATTGCATCAGTTTCTCACTATCATCTGGAGCACTAAACCAATCCATCAATGTGAAACAACAAACCCCTTCACCTGTGCAAACTACAAGGCAGCAAGAAGAGATTCTCCCAGAAAAAGTGTAAGAGTTCTGTTCTTTTAATCTCTCTGCCAAATCTGTAGTTGAAAATAACTATGACCTGTATTACTATGTTCATTTATAAACAGATTGTGCAGAAGTATGGAGTATGAATTAAGTAAATCACAAGACCCATCAGGGGTAGCTAGAAGAGACATTTGTCTTATTACCATACATAATTATGTTATTGGGGAATGCCGTCTTTTGGATGCTTGATCTCCTATGCACAGCTGATGCAATTCAAATGTGCTATCTTTGATCTAAATGGATTATGCATTTGCAATACCTACCTTGGAGATAATGAAAGAAAAAATTAATACACTTCCGTGTTGTGTAAGATGCGCGTAAGGAATTGTCCTCTATTTTTCCACATCTTACATGTTTTTTGGTCCCTTGCCTGTTTCCAGCCTGTGTGGATAACTGAGACATCCCTTGTGTCAGGTCTTAGAAGAGTAAGCAAGATTGTTGAGGGGAATGAAGCAGCGATTGTACCATTCTTCACTTTCCTTTCTGTCTCAGCAGAGAGTTCCTAGGCCCCCATGGAGCTCCTTATTCCTGTATGCAGGAGTATGAGAAGTGGGAAGATATCCAGTTATTTTTTGACCTAATTGTGCTGTCATTCTCCATTGACCTCCTAGCTGATGATAATGGTCAACCTGGATCATATTAGCTGATATTACAAGGCAGGGTGTTGGATACCACTGGATGCTGTGTTGATAAATATTTCCTTGCCATGTATTCCAACAGGGTCCATCCTTAAAACATAGTTACACCAATGCCATTTTCAAATTTCTGTTGCACTTGACAGTCAGACTGGCAACTGTCGAAACTCAACTCCATGAAAAAAAAATCAAAAATTGTTGCCTGCTCTTCCAAACACTTGAGAAATCGATATGAAAGTATATATAATGTACTGATATAGTTTGTGTCTTATGTAGACTCCGTACTAAGTTACTACCTGAGATTTATTTTCTATTTGTGTAAACATTAATAATTTACGCATTTTTCTGGAATAATTATTTTTTCAGGACAATGTCACCCATACCCATTTATTTACTGAGATTTTTACTACCTAGGTTACTAAAAGGATCTTCATTTATATGCAGAACTATAATCTATTTAGATTTGAAATACCTCTAATATATGGTGGGGTAAAGGGGAAATCACACTATCCCTTGAATTACGTGGTCCGGGATATGCAAACCTCAGACAATTAAGAAGAGAGTAAATGATGCTATCAGTGGTGTGGTGGGTTCAGTGGCATTTGCTTAAGATGACCAGTGTCATTATGAGTGGATACAAAATTATTATAGAACTCTGTAAAGAGAGATGATTGACATTTTTAAGTACTCATTTGCTAAGTAGTAAATATAAAGAAGCAGATAATTAAGTTTAAAGGGTATTTTCAAACCATAACATTAAGAAGATTAAGAGGTTAAATGTTAACCTGACTGTAAATCCCTCCATTATGTCTTTCTACAAACAAGAGTGTCTGCATTTTAACCATTCAGTGTCGTTCAGTGCATCAGCCATTCAATGTGACTGCATTACATATCACAGACTAAAACAAAAATCCCAAATTAACTCATTAAAAATGTAAATAAGAGTTTAATCCTAATTTACATATATTTTTATACCCCAAACCCCCAGCTCCCACCCCAAAAAAGATACACTTCAGTCACTTTATGAAAGCCATTTAGGACTTCATTTATATGGAGGACATTGATGTTATGGATAACATGTTTAAAGCCTTGAAATGCACCGAATTTAGAACTGAACCTCATTTACACTCAGAAAGGCCAACAGCGTCCTGGCCTGTATCAGAAATAGTGAGGCCAGCAGGAGTAGGGAAGTGATCGTGCCCCTGTACTCGGCACTGGTGAGGCCGCAGCTTGAATCCTGTGTTCAGTTTTGGGCCCCTCACTACAAGAAGGATGTTGAGGTGCTGGAGCGTGTCCAGAGAAGGGCAACGAAGCTGATGAGGGGTCTGGAGCACAAGTCTTATGAGGAGCGGCTGAGGGAACTGGGGTTGTTCAGTCTGGAGAAGGGGAGGCTGAGGGGAGACCTTATCGCTGTCTACAGCTACCTGAAAGGGGGTTGTGGTGAGGTGGGTGTTGGCCTCTTCTCCCAAGTAACTAGTGACAGGACGAGAGGAAATGGCCTCAAGTTGCACCAGGGGAGGTTTAGATTGGATATTAGGAAAAATTTCTTCACTGAGAGGGTGGTCAGGCATTGGCACAGGCTGCCCAGGGAGATGGTGGAGTCGCCATCTCTGGAAGTGTTCAAAAAACATGTGAATGTGGCGCTTCAGGACATGGTTTCGTGGTCATGGTGGCATTGGGTTAATGGTTGGACCTGATGATCTTGAAGGTCCTTTCCAACCCTAGTGATTCTGTGATTCTGTGATTCTGTGAATCCGGCCTGTCCAGATCCAACTGAAGACCTTTCCTATCCTCAAGCAGATCAACACTCCCACTCATCTGCAAACTTTCTGAGGGTGCACTCGATCTCCTTGTCCAGATCATTGATAAAGACATTAAACAGAAGTGGCCCCAATACTGAGCCCTGGGAACACCACTTGTGACTGGCTGCCACCTGGATTTAACTCCATTCACCACAGCTCTTCTGGGCCCAGCCATCCAGCCAGTTTTTTATCCAGCAAAGAGTACACCCGTCCAAGTCATGAACATCCCATTTCTCAAGGAGTATGCTGTGGGAAATGTTGTCAAAATCTTTATTAAAGTCTAGGTAGACAACATCCACAGCCTTTCCCTCAGCCACTAAACAATTCACCTTGTCACAGAAGATCAGGTTGGTCAAGCAGGACCTGTCTTTCATAAACCCATTCTGACCAGGCCTGACCACCTGGTTGTCCTGTATGTGCCACATGATGGCTCTCAAGACAATCTGCCCCCTTAACCTTACTTACTTCTTACTTCTTTCTTACTTTATCACTGGCTATGCTTTTGCATATGTTACTGCTGAAAGTCCTGATATGAAAAATTCTGAGAGTCGCTATCTTGGACGTCTTCCAGCTCAACCCAAGGAGCCTGCTCAGAGATGGAAAGTCATTTGCCTCCACTTTGACGAGCCCATTCTAAGATGACAGCATCTGGATTGGCACCACACAGCTGTTTCCTTCTTCACTGCCAATTTCTTTTTGTGGTCTTTGTAAAATAAGGAGGAAAAAATAACCAACTGAGAAGCATTTACACCAAAGTATCTTAAGCCTATTATATCATGAGCAGAAAAAGAAAAAGGGACAAGCAGACAATCTTTCTCTTTTTTTTTCCTCCAAACATTTCCTTTCAGATGTCCCTTTGAAGTCACAGGCTTATAGCATGAGTGACTGAGAGCAAGGAGCTGTGAAATGCACCTTTGAGCCATTGATTTCTCAAAGAGTATCACAAGGCATATATGACTGGAGTACAAGACATCTGCAAATCAGCGTGGCGTTATTGAAGCTGTGTTCAGCCTCAAACTCTAGGAGTGGCAGAGAACCAACAACTTCAGCAATGGAAAATCATTTTTCCCATCCTGATTCTGCCTTCTCACTTGGGGGGTGTCTCATTGCTACTGTGTGCAGTGAATGTGTTGGTGTAATATGCTTATGAAGAAATAGTTGAACATACACATATATTCTACATATAATATAATTATTTATTATATCTACATAAATTAGATATAATTACTGCCATTTTCTGCTCCACTCAGCCCTGTTATTGCTCTGCTATTGCTGGATACTTTTGTATTGTTAAAAATATACTGCTACTTCTCTGCTGTTGTAAGGTCGTCCCTTCAAACTACCCTCACAATACACCACTCTTTATAGTTACTAAAAACAATTCCTGCTCAGATGGATCTGACTCACTTCATAATCAAACACGCAGATGGGCAGAACACATCAGTCCGGACTGATTATGTCTCCTGATTCTCCACTCACAGGTCTCCTGCATTTCTCATCCAAAACAATTTCCATTACTTCTCTTACACAAAGGGTATTATATAAAGGATACTGCACCCCAGTGATCATTCTCAAAAAGGGAGCAAAACTGATGATTTTAGAGTAGTCAGTACAGTTTCTAACAAACTTCAGAGGAAAGCTGGTGAAGGTTAGGACTCTTTCTCTAAGTTGTCTGGTAGACCCACTGATCAGCCGCACCCCCAGTATTCTTCACAAGTGGGAGGGCAGCACCATAGTGTGTCATGACAGCATCGCTCCCTGCTAGACCCGCTAAGAGGTTTATATGGGACTGCACGAACCTCTTTGGCTTTCTGCATTTCGAAGTGCTCAGGGAAA